>NW_027116122.1:70151-94724 GCF_000696795.3 Halyomorpha halys | reverse complement strand
TATATATTTAAATCTCTATATGAAGTATTGTTTAAGTGCTAAATAAATAATTTTTCCATAACCTATTACGTTACCGAACTTTAAAAAAAAGATTTTTTATAAAATGTATCCTACTCAAACCATTAATGAGAAAATTCCCTTGGTAAAAAGTGCTATGTATCGAGCTTTTAACATTCCGACAACAACAATATGGTGAATGTTGTTATATGATTTAGCCACATCTGCGAGGATACCTGTTCCCCCGGATACCTCTGTCAACATACTGATACGTATCGAGGTATTGACAATTATTAATATTACACAAGTCTGCCATATGTCTTGTCATACCTGTGCCGGGTATATCAACAAAGGGCACTTTGCAGGTGGCTAAGGGGTACTGGTGAAAGGGTCCTTCCTGAACAAATCTATTAAAAACAGGTATTGCCTGCTGGCTTTGTCGGTAGTCAGGTCAATTATATACAAGACAGACACCAAACACTTTTCTGAGTGTACCACCATCTTGTAACGTATTTTTCTTGGGCGTGGCAGATGATAGCCAATAGGAAATAAGGTTCCGAAAAGGTAACGTCTCTACGAACGGGAGGGGGATCTGACCAGGAAAAAGAAGCATTGAAGACAGAAGAAGGACAAGCAATAGAGGTGCAGAAATAAGAAGACCGAAGAAAGGGTAAGATGCACTTCGACGAGACGAAGCCCTAAGAACAGCTATGAGACCTGGACGCCACACCTTATGAACAAGATGACACTCACGTTACTACACGGACCACCCAAATCCACCAACTCAGCACTCATTCAGATATATATTAGGTAATAATGTAATAATCGATATTTTATGGCAAACCAATTATCTGAATCATTTTAACAACATCATTGTAAATAAATACTTAGTTCCTTTATGTAGTTTATTTACTATTGTATTACGCAGTACCACCCCTTATTATATTATATAATTAATGGTAACAACATTTTATAAATATATAGGTATTTAATTGGTAAACTGATAAACACACTAAAAGCCTTTAGAAAAGAATCCAATTATAATAATAGTTGCAATTAATTAATATCAATTAATTAATTAACTTTTTTGGATAATTGCCTTCAGGGATTATCCTGGCATCCCGACTAAATCTCGAGACAGTACATAGCAATACACAGGGGCACCTGTGTTTGTATCCCACATTAGTCTTCTATACCAGCTTTTCACAGATGGTGTATAAGGTTTTAAGGCAGGTAAAGACCGAAAGCGATCATTTCTGTTTCCCACCCCCCCTCAGGATAGACGCTTACCTAATGGGCGTGGAGACATGATAGTCAATAAGAAAATGGGATTCCCAAAAGGTGACGCCCCTTTTTGGAACAAGTGAGGGTGGAGACAGAACATTAAAGAAGAAGCAGTAGAGGTACAGAAATAAGAAGATCGAAGAAAGGCCAAGATGCATTTTGACGAGACGAAGTCCTAAGGAGGGCTCTTCAGACATGGAACGCCATCCCCTTTGCCACACCTAAGATGTAACGCAACTCTACGATATGAATCATCCAAATCAGCAGCTATAAGTATATATTAGGCAATATGTAATAATGTAATAATCATATTTTATGGCAACCATTTTTCTGGATCATTGCAATCATTTTAGTAACATCATTTATCATTAAATTGTAAATAAATAGTTAGTTCCTTTATGTTGTTTATTTACTATTATATTATACAATACCACCCTTTTTATATTGTGTAATTAATGGTACCAATATTTTATAATTATAAAGCTATTTAATTGGTACCTGATAAACACAGAACAATCCTTTGGAAAAGAATCCAATTATAATAATATTTTGCAGGACTCAATATAAATTAATAAATTAACTTATTTTTACATACACTTATAATATTGAAGCACAATTCATAGTAAATAATACGTACCAAATGAAGTTCCTGCCTCTTCAAGCCTACGTTTCCCTAGTTCTGCTAATGTTTTTCTTCGAGGAATAAACATTTTTATAATTCATTTGTCGCACGTGAGAAAAATCTTCACAACTTGAATATTTTTATAGGAGCCTTAGTCGCTCGTGAGATAATGTGTCACGAGAAGGGCATATTGTCAGGGAAAGAGGGTTGGACGCTTACCCAGAGCTGCTAGAGTGGTGGAGGGGGCGAGGTGTCGAAGGAAGAGACTGTGAACTACAGATTCCAGGAAGATGGGAATCACAGTCTCCCTCTAGCAGCTTCCAGGCTCGAAAACAATTAACGTGAGAGAAATTCTAACGCAGCGACCAATGACGGGTTAAGTTGGTAAATATAATGGAAGAAGGTAATCCAAATCAATTTTAGTATAAAATACTTCTAAAAGATTTAACATGCTTCATTTTGAACATTGATAAACGCCTATTCCTCTGGAAGCGCCTGAAAAATGATTTTTTTTTTTCAAGAAGACTCAAATCCAAAACCAAAAAAAGGGATGTCCGCTATTATTACATAAACTTAACAGAAGGCAGCCAGCTATTGACCCGTACTATTCCCCTACTCCGCAGCCACGCCTTTGGAAGGCAAATAAAGCCAGTATTTTGGCTTCAGTTTTTCTGCTATATTCCCCCTTCTATTATAATCCTTCCTCGAAATGTATGAAAAGATTAAAGGTAGCAGTTCTTAAACGTTTCAAACTTTTCAGAACCTTTACAATGTTTTTTTTTTTCTTGGCGATTTTAGATTTTCATAGATCAAATCTTTCTCTGTATTAACAATGAATATTATGTACTTACTAACCAATAATATAGTGGCTATTAGTATTTACCATCATTCACAATGATTTGTATAAAGGTGCTAATCTAAGTTACATTTTGCCATAATTTGCACCCACGATATATAAGTATATTAAGGCTCAGAGCACTCAAGGACTATCTCCGGACAACATCCTGCACCTGGGACGGTTGATAATCGTCAAATGTGCAAGATGATTTAGGAAGGGACAATGCAGGAACAACATTCGAAGAGGATGTCATTATTCATCTGTGCTGTTGAAGGCCTTCTTCGATGGTCATTAATTAGAATTAGCATAATTTATGTCTTATTTAGAGATTAAGTGTGTATATGTGTACTGCCTATTTATAAAAGCAGACCCGGCAATGCTTTGCTATTGCTATATTTGAGTGTATATAGATTTAATGAACCCAATTGATAGTTTGTTATAAATTTATGTATTTAGTTGAACTAACCATATACTTTATTATTATGATTTGGTGCCATAAATCGATCCAATATATTCAATGACATTCGTTCTAAGCATCTCATGAAAGAAAGTTTGAAATAAATGGCATATATCGCTTGGTACCAGCGGTATGAATTGTAAATTTGAGGCTTATATGTAATGATTTTAATCGATAGTGTCTTAAAGTTCATTATATTTTTTAGTTAAAATTAAACATTTTGTAATACTTTATTATTATGTTTTGGTAACATAAATAAACCAATAAATGCTATAAAGTTGCAAACATAATTTTAAAAAAAAATTAATAGCTTCACAAATTACAAAACGAATCTACACCATAGTTTGCAGTGGTTTAAGTAAAGATAATAATAATAAGTAACATTAAGATTTAGTAACATATAAAGTTTTGAAACAAAACCTCTCACTGTGCTTCAATATTAGTACTATATCCAAATAACTGAGACTGATTGGCATATCAAATTGGTAAAATATTGTTTGGGAGTTAAAAAAAGTCCACTAATTCATTTTATTATATTAAACACAATTTTCTACAAAATATTTTTTCTTCGGGGATTTCATTATCTTTAAATATTCCCATGGCGAAATGGAGCATATTGAACAAAATGCACGTAAACAGACCGAATGACATATGGAAGTGTGGTAAACGATTTTTAGTAGTGAAAATTAGTATTTAAAAAAAAAAAAAAACTATTACTAAATCGGTAATTCAGTAATTCAAAAGTTCATTGTGGACAAACTTAGAAAAATACCCCACATAAATCGGTCCAATAATAAAGTCTATCGAGGACAAAGATTCCACAGCTATCTTTTATATATAGAGATATAGAGAAAATGCTGTGATAAGACGGTATGTAGCCATGGTTACGTATTTGAATACCGTATCATTGTTAATACTGGTCCGATTTTGGTGATTTTTTTCTTCTTTGAGGCAATTATATTTATCATGTACACACAACCTAAAATATGAACAGTTTTTAAAGAAAAATTCTTCCTGAGCCTCGTAATTTTCAAAATATTGAAAAAATTCAGACGGAGTTACAATACAAAGTGTGGTAAAAGATTTTTTAGGAGTGAAACAAAGTTGATATTCGTTTTCAGCACCTCGAGAAATCTATATATAAAAATTATCAGAAAAATTGGGAAATAAAAATTTTTATTCAGAAATTTTTGCCTTTGGATTTCTTTTAAAAAATCTAAAAAATGGAAATAACTTCAATACTGCTTGACCGATCTAAACCAAACTTGGCGGTTTTTTAGGGCTCTAAAACTGCACCAAAAGGCACAAAGCGAGTCTGATTAAACAAATTATAACCGGAGATATAAAATATAACGTGAGATTTTTTCCCCCTCATTTGAAACCCACATTTTCCCCTCAAAAAAGCATCAAATATAACTTTTGTCTATTTCGGCTATAAGAGCTGACATTCAGCTTTCCAACGGTTCTATTAACATGACAATCGAATGAAAGATAGAGTTGTTATTAACAACTATATGAAAAATAGTCGCCGGAGGAAAAAAAAATGCACGGGTGGGGAACAAGGTAAAAAATGAATGATTTTTAATTTCTTCCAGGTATTTAGTATTTTGGGACAATCCTGAAAAGGAATATGATTTTCTTTTTTTAAAAAAAAAAAATTGTGGACCTCCTCTACCCCGGGCCTCACTCTGAATATTGTTCATAACTTCTTTTCTACTCAAAAATTTCAGGATTTCATCATCTTTAAACCTTCCCTTGGCGAAATGGAACATATACAAAAAAGCCCTACGTAAATCGGTCCTGTAATAACTAAGTCTATCGAGGACATAGATTCGACAGCTCTCTTTTATATATTCAAAGATATTCCTTGGCTTGTACATTAGTAAATATTAGAGTAGTCGAACATAAGTAAATTCCTAATCGTTCAAACCATTTTTATAAAATATTTTAAATTATGAATAAGCGATTAAGTTTGGGAATCCTAAAACTTCTGTATTTTACAAATGTAGGAACGATAAATTGCAATCCCTTACCTGAGATATAAGGAAGCAATTTGATAAGAAAAATAACAGATGTTTAAATGCTGTTTCCGTTCTTAACAATGTTAAATAATATGTTGAAAGCAATTTATGCATTTAAAATTACAAACTTGAGTAGGAACGAAAAATGAGAATAGAAACCCACTATTTTAAATTGCGTAGACTGCGTTTAAGTACAGCTAGGCTTAATATAAACGTGTTATACACACATATTATACTTTATATATACCCTAAATTTTATATAATACATTTTATATATTTTTTTATAATTTTATTTATTGATAAATATTACAATCTCCTACAACATGTTGGGCAATAAGTAACAGTGATAACTGATTACATTCATGCTAAAATAAAATAACATAAGAATACAAATATATAAATATAAAAAAAGTAGAAAATAAAAAAAAGCTCATTTTATTTATTAACGAAAAAAAACAAGGAGTATAACCAAATTTAAAGAACTAAATTGGTTCACAATTCTATTTCTGATAATAATTCTTTATCATAATTAAATTATTTACTTATTAAGCCGTGATAGTTATGACAGGTGATCAAGTCTCTTGAATTAGTTAAAAAAACTTCAACAAAACGAAAATTCTTATAAAAAATAAAATTCTGAAACGATTCATTTCTATAGGTTTTTATTTAAATTGTATTTTCTGTAAGACTTGGTCGCAAGCTTAACTTTCATTACATTAGAGGACTTGATCCTTAATCAAGCTTTTGGGTTTACAAGAATTCAGCGTAATTAGTACCTCTGATGAACTCTTCTGAGCTTAACTATCACAAGAACCAATAAATCATTGACGTCAGACCAGCAAAAACCATAATTCAGTTCTAAATAAGGAGTACAAATAAAAGGTGCCTACGAAAACCACTAACAGTCAGCTCACAATTCACTGTTGCAACGTAGGCGTTGGACAAATAAATACAGTCTACCAGTTATCGAAATTAGCCGTTTAAAATTAATGGTTAACTAATTAGATTCATGAGTTCGTACGGTCGTGGCGAATCTTTCTTAAATTTGAATTGTAGATGCATTGAGAACAATGGACTGAATCAACAGAAGACCTCTCTGCGACAGCAAATGGATTAATTAGTTGAAGAATGTAAAAGAACGCCGTCGACACGAAGGAAGCATATAAGCCATCTTGAAGTCCTGAGAAAAAGGAAGACTTGGAAGAGATTCCCGAGGCGACCTTGAAAGAGGTACATGTCATTAGTGATGGTCATGCCTGGGGTGCCGAATGATGCTGAGACAATGAAGTAACGAAATCCGTTAACTAATCGCCACATCTGTCCTTCGGGAATTCGGAGAGTAGCGACTATGAGTCAGGGTCTCTCATTGAGCATGTGGGCTGGCCTATCACTTTACTCAAGAATAAGAAGAATTTAATGTAATGTTTATTGTTAATAACCCTTATACTGATTGAGAAAATCCAATCATTTGTAACATAATTATTTACTTTCCTCCATAGGAGTAAACTTTTAAGTATATAGGAGTAAATATCTTAATCTTAAATAAAATCTTATATATCCCATTGTGAGGATACTCGAAGAGTAAATACTATAGTCCTTAAATAACAGAACAAGAAACGTGTAGTGAAAAAGAATATTGTGGACCGATTATTTCTTATGACCCTACTGAACCATTCAACATCACGTGGCATATCACATAATAAAAATACTATAATTTTGTAATGATGTTGGGGCATAGGAAGTCTCATTCTTGCCAGCAACTGGCAGTAGTTCTGAAAACTTTAGGTTACCTAAAATTTTAGATAAATCTATCATACATTGTATACAAACAAGTGTTCCATTTTTTACCATCAACTTCTTAATCTTCATAAGTTTCTTAAATCTGTATACATTAGTTCGATTATGTCTGAGGGATTCAAGCTTATGAAATAAAAAATTTTCAATAAAATAAAGTTTTGTTTTTTCTCATCAATGGCCCTTCCAACACTTCTAGCGGCAACATTGCTCAAACAGGAAACCTGATCTTAAAATTTTTAGTAAATAGAAATCATATAAAAGAAAAAAAATACTTCAACAGTAATTTCAGTTCACTTTTTATGAAAAACTTTTTAAAAAAAAGGTTTACGGTCGACCCATGTATGATATATCACATAAAAGTATTTTTTTTTGTAGTTAATTTTACGAATGGTCTATATATAGCAATAACCGAAGAATTTATAGCAAATGAAAAATTATAAATGATCATTAATGAAGCATTAAATGGAATTCACTACTATTCAAAAATGTGGTCTCCACCATTCGCTCCCCTTAACTTAGGCATGTGAGTCGTGGTAATGTTTCTCGAGCCTAATTAATTAGTCCTTCTTTTTGTTCTGAAGATGTTTCCTTTGTAAGATTTATTCTCGTTCTCTTCAAACTCCTATGGAATTCCATTTTAATTGGTATTCTTGTTGTTTAGCCTCCTTGCCTCTCTTAGGCTATCTATAGCCTATAGTATATAGAAGACAGCATTTCTCCATCCAGAAAAAAAAATGATGATTTATAAGAAGTAATTCAAAATAGGGCAAAATTTAATTTTGAATCAACAAATATTTCAACCAAATAAATATGAGCTCTTGAACCTGAAGTAGTCACGTGATTTCTTGAACTAATAAGTTCACGAACACCAAACAAAAATTATCTTTTTTGTTTTAGATGTCTAGCAGCTTTATTTCTGTAGCTAGAAATGTTTTTTTTTTTCAAATATCCATGGGATAAATCTTTATGCAAAAAGCATTCCTCATTCTGCTTCGTACAAAAATGGTTAGGATGCGTAGAATTTTATTATTAGGGTTGGCCTGAACTGTCTTATTCAGGTAACGAACTTTCCAATTTTTCTTTTATTTTCTAGAAATCCTTTTTCTTGATCCTTAGTTCCAATCAAACATCAGGAGAGCTGAGTTAGTTTAATCTGAGATCAGTAATTAGAAATTTTTAGGATTAATTACACCTAGTAAAATTTAATTGCTCTAAATAGATTTAAGCATTTAAACGTTGATCTCTAATCATCGCTGTACTAATTAAATATTCATGATAAATACACAGTTTAGATGGGCACCTGTAGACCTCATAAATATTAATTTATGTGTAATTACGGACAGCATTGTTCGAATAATTCATTTCAATAACCAATTAGAAAGAACTAAACTTAGGTAATGAATCAATTTATCTACTGAACTTAAAATAAATTTACCAAAATAGAACGAAACTGTATTGTAATATTTTAAATATAAAAAATGGTATTATTAAAATATTGCTATTTATAAACTGAAGGTAATGCTTATAAAAAAAGGTTGTAACTTGAGATGAAAAAAGTTAGAAAATATAAATAGTAATTACGTTTTACTTGCTGCTTGCTATTTCTTAGGGTTATGAGTAATAAAATCATTAATAAGCCTTCATTTTATAGTGGCTAACGTTTAATTATTTATTAATTATAGTTATAAAACGATAGACTGAGTTATTTTTTAATCAAGAAATTTTAAATATGTATCTATTTCCTAATATAACGTTAGTTACATTTTTATGTTATATTATATTATATTTTAAAATAAATAAATTTAAAAAAAATAATATCAAATAAAAGTACCTAATGTTTTTAAAGAACGTAGGATTATATAAAATAAGTAAAAACAGAAAAATCTGAATTAAAAGTTGCTCAGAAAATATTCAAACATATTTATCTAAAAATTTGTGGAAAAGTGAAATTAAATCAATGGAAAATAATAATTACCATGCTGATAAGGATTTTTATTTATTTGGTCGATTATTTTTATTTCGAAATACTTGTCCCAATACAACAAAGATAATATCATGGTTGTTAGGTTTCCATCTGCGTCTGTTATTGTCAATGTTGGGAAAAATTAATTTCAATTAGATATAGTTACCAACTACTATAACTTGAAAATGCAGAAATTAAGTAACAATGACATGTAATTTTAATTGGTTATTTCAATTACTTGATAAATCCTTCTAATCAAGGGTTTATTTGTAATCGTTGTCAACAATTACAATTGCTAAACTAAACACAACAGTTGAAATTTATGATTATAATGAAATATAATTTCAATAACTTTATCAAAAAGACTGGTCATTGATAATATTCTTTGTTCTAGTGGCTTTATTATCATGCGCATGTCATCTCTTGGACTGATGATTCGATCTATAAACTGGGACATTTACTGAAATCTTTAATGAACTGAATTTTCTTAATAACAGTTTGCTAAGTACACAAATAGGTGCAAAAAAATCAATGAAAAGACACTATTTAACATAAATTACAAGGATTATCTTGATTTTGCCTTTCCTTGTTAGAAAAAAAAATTAAAAAAACAAAAATATATAAACTTCGGTTTGTATGGAATTGTCATTATCTATGTACAAGTAAGTACCTACACAAGGTTTTAATTTAAAAAGAGCAATTGTTGCAAAGAGACTGAGATTCATAAAAACACAAATATTGTAATCCAAGATTTTCAGAAATACTTATATATTTACCAGCCACTGACAACACATTTCTTTAAAAAAATTCTCATTCTCATTCTTAAGTTAATTAGAACCCACAAATATGTAAGAAAATGAATTAAATTCCATGTATTTAGTAATTTTAAGTATTTATTTTCCATGAAAAATTTATTTAATACTACAATATGTGATGATAGATATAGCAAACAGCAGAATAAAGCAGATGGTTTTTAAAGCAGGCCTGGAGTGAGAAGAAATACAACTTTAATACGGACCAAGAAAACTCTAAGGACTTGCAAAATACATAGCGATGACATCTCGCCAAGGGGCGAAGAAGCGATCTCTAAAGGGAGAAGAAAACTTAGTTATCGAAGAAGCCGCCAGAGAAATTTTTGTGGACAATATGTCAGTTGGGGAAAATCAGAAAGAGTTTTGTGGGAAAATATCTGAAGAATAAATATGATGTAATTTTGCATATTTAGTCACCAACTCAGTACCTATTTCACCAGCGTGTGCCGCTAATAAATTAACCGATCTTAAAAAATAATAAAATAAAAGTCTCCAAAAACTCTAAAATTACATTCAAAATGATCTGTCTCTAGATCTGAAAAGAATTGATGTTTCCCAAAGTGAACCTTGAAACAATGATTTCTTAATAAACATTACTTAATTTAATTTTGTGGTGATTTTGATTTATTTATTTAATACCAGATCAGGCTGGTGGGCCTTAAATGATTAATGTAAGAGGTAATTTTTTTTAACAATTGATTATGGGGGAGGGGAGTATAGCCTCATACAAAAGACCCTAAACTATATACAATGTTATACATAAAAAAAAAAATAAGATTAAATAAAATAATTCTTAATAAAAGATTAAAGTAAAGTTAATAACAAAAACAAATGATATTTATTGATTTAACAAAATAAATAATTGACTACTAATGGAAAAAAAAAATAGAAAAATGAAACTGAATTCAAGAAAAAGATGAAGAGAGAAAAAAATATAAATTAAGATAAAATAAAATTATATAATAACAGAAATGATAAATATTTAATTTATAATAGGATGTCCTGCAGCAGCCGGGATTCAGTCTTCGAGTCGTGGTTGGGTTTCCCAAGTTGTAGGTCACTGCTCCTTTAACAGTAGGTAACTGGGAGTGGAACCTTTTTTTTTCTTTATGTAATCCTTTAATGTCCCTAATCTGAATTTCTGATCCAATCGGCAATCGTTTGATGAACTTACCATTTGTAATATGGTAATTAAAATATAATATGACTTTAATAGACTTCTATTGCAAAAATTCTTCTTATTGCTTCTAGATTAAAGTTCTCCAGAAAATCCAAGTTGATGTTTGATCGCATTGATTGAAACAGGAACTATTGATGAAGATTGAAATGAGATGTCACTTAAATTACTTGTACAGATGTTATTGTTGGTACTCTGGTTATTAAAAATTGTTAGCGTTGTCATCGATGGAAGGTGGTAAGATTACCTCGTTAACATTAACTAATAATTTACATTTGTGTATATTGTCAGAAATAATATGTTGCTAAAAACCGTCTCTTTCTAATGTATTTTCCGACCCTTTATACCACCAGACCAAGATACAACATACAACAGATTCATTAGACATCAACAGATTAACAACTACTTTCCATCTAACGTGACGAACTCGTGGACTCTTGCGTTAACCCTGTCACTCCAATCCTTCCTGTCCTCAACCCTTTTCAAACTACTCCATCTCTTTTACAGAACAGGTCCCTTCTTACATCTCTATTCTTTCTGACAATATATAAAAATCTTGCAATCTACTATTTCTATCTTACATCTTGGCTTGAATTTACTTTTTTAAATGGGTTTTTAGAAACAGTATTTTAAAGTTTATACAAAGCGACCGAAAAAAATCCAACGAGACTAAAATATTTGCGCTATAAATTCATATATTCCATTATCAAGTGATAAAAAACAAAACTAAAAAGTAAAACAAAACTATAGTGACTATAGTGAAACAAAAAAGATAGTGACCACAATGCGCATTTCGCACTGTATGTTTTATTAGACTTGTATTATAACATCAAACAAAATATTTAAATCTCATCTATGTTGAAATTATTTCTACATTTTACAGCCTGTATCTCATGCACTACTAATACAGACTCGCAAGCCATGACGTAAGAAGAGAGAACATGAAGCCTGTGGTAAAAGCCCTATTAATACCAATGCAAGTTCATCAGATATCAGATTCACCTGACAATATGACTCTATAAAGTAATATTAATGAGAACATATCGCTCAGTAGCATGAAAACTTAAATAACCAAAAAAAAAACAAAATAATTAAAAAGTGTTAATTAATAAGAAAATATTACTTTGCTTTCCCTACTAATGCTAAATGATAGGGCAAAAGGAGGAGCACATCGCAGCGGTGTGCAAGTAACGCTTACGGTGTGAATGAAGAAAAGTTTCATATGTAATTACAAAAGTTTTCCTATTCTCTTTAAAGAGTGATTATAATCCCTGTGTCACATTTTCTTTTGCTTTAGTCTCTTGTTAAAATTTAGTATTTCGGAGTTTTGTTAATTTTTTAGCGGGTTATTTTATTTGATAATAAAAGATTTCATTCAAGTTTTGTAATTAATTTAACTAAAATAACATCAGAGAAAAAGTAATCAAGAAAATTAACATTCGTAACGTCAATAAACACTTTTAATTGAAAAGTAATAACTGAATATTATCGTCACAGTTAACTACCGAGAAGAGAAAGGAGACATAGGAAGAACAATGAAGATGCCGTCCTAAGCCACGTGGTTGTGCGGTCAGCGTTTCAACATCCCCAAGGGCGATCTCGTCCTCAGGCGGACAATTATCCTCCTGCCTGTAATAAAGTACAGTCTGGTCAAGAAACCCTTCGTCTGGGAGTGGAAGGTCATCTGGAGCTTCTTGAATCACCCGAGCCGTTATGGCATTCAGAATGGAAATCAGGATCGCTTCTGATCCTTATTCTAAAATTAGAAAAGGAATCCTGTGGGAGGAGGTGAGGCAACATGAACGACCTGGCCTTTGCCTGTTCCGTTCTCATGCCGCTTCTCTGAATCATTTAGTCCTGATAAATAACTCATCTTCACACGTTAAAAAACTATATTGTCCAAAAATATTAATAATTTTTTTTCAATTACTTGAAGCAAGAATATGACTAGCCACATGTCGAAAAATTTTAGTAGAGTTAAGATACTATTCAATATATAAAATATAATATAAATGGATATGTCTTTTGCTTAAGATAAGAAATATCCTGCCCCCAGTCATTCAACTCACCTTCTCTTCAGTTCGTTGCAGACTCCCAAATGAGTTTATTCGTATAACAATTCATTTCTTCTTTCCTCAGTTTCTTTTTTATTCCTTAAAATGATAGTTATTATTATCATTGCCTTAATATTTTGAAGTTGCAATTCCATAACACAGAACTATTATTTGAGATATATTTTTTTTATAAATTTAATTCTAGATTCTACGATTTTGGTTGTTTTTTTGTCAGAAAGCTAGTAAAACCCTTCATTTTAATTTAAAACCAGTAAGAAACTAAAATATTTATAATTAAATTCAAAAATGAAATCTGACTCCATGAATTATGTTTATTTTAAAACGCCTACAAGTTTCAAGATAAGAAAAAAATATTTTAAAACATCTACAAAATATATTCGCATATACTTTTTTGAGGCGTTTAGTATTTCTCACATGAGAAGTTTTTACTTCAGCGTTTCTGAAATTAGAGTTTGACATGGAATCAGACTAAATGAAAATATATATAGTAGTGTTTAAGTTTTTTTTTTAGCTTTTTATTTTTCCTATCGATTATCGCAATAGTGATTTTTTATTTTAATTTTTTTTAAATATATTTACTAATCATGCTTATTCCTAGCGTCTCAAAATGAAAATAAATCCTACGAATGAGTATGACTAAGTCATCATATACACATGCATCTGTGTCATTCACCAAATTTGGTGCTATTCAGCTATCAAAAGTTTTTGAGGATGAAAGTCGATTGATTAAGTTTTTTTTTTATTGCCTTCGAGGATTACTCCTTCATAATGTCATGCAATAGGCACGCACTTAATATAATAGTTTTCGTAATAAAAAAAAAAAAAATAAAAAAAAAAATAAAAAAAAATTAAAAAAAAAAAAAAACCTCACATTTTTCATTCACATCCTGAAACCAAGTGAAGGGGTTGAAAAGAGAACGAACGAGAACATATATTCTCTGTTTTTTTCTAGTTTGTACTGATCACTTTTGAGCCGAAAAATATGCTTTGTGAGAGCAAGTTAATGGCCATTTTATGAATGGGCTGAGTTAAGATAAACCGTGTGACAGAGGTGAAAAATGTTATGGTGATTGGCGTGTTCTATCTAAAATTAAAATGGTATTTTATATCAATACTTGAGATTGATGAGAAAATTACAAGCAGTTTTATTTTAGATTCACTACAAAGGAAACTGGTACTATTGGCTTGTAAAGTCTCAGCTTTAGCTTTGTGACAGGGCTGGGGAATTATAAAACAAACATTATATATTTTATATCTAAATAGCATGTAATCATAAAAGCTTAAAGAGTAAGAAGGAAAATTGGCTTCAGAGAGGATAGTTACAAAAAAAATCAAAAAAATCATTCATATTCAGATGGTTGATTATTCCTTTAAAAATTTATTATTGAAACTGCATCAAAATTGAAGAATGACCAATCTAATCTTAATCATTCAAAATATTTACAACGAAATATGCAGTGAAAACAGCTACACGTTCCTTCATTTATTCCACTCAGTAAATTTTGAGCCGATTTAGTTGGACCCTGCATTATCATTCTGATAAATGTTCCAGTTTGTTTCGTTGAGTACGAGCCACGGCTTTATCAAACTGCTCTGACTAACAAAGGGCCTTATATTGGGTGGCAAACAACCCTCCATCCAGATCCTGGCACAACAATATCCTAAATCAGGGCTTTCACTAGAACAGCGCTATGCATATGGAAGCGGCAGTTCAGACCACCGTATTGTAACTAACATGTCAGGGCCTGCTTGTTATCACGCATCATAGTCATATTTAAAGCGGTGCTGAACAATTTACATTTGTATTGTATAAACGTTTTATATCTCATATGGAGATCAATAAACCAAATGATATTTAGACATATTTTACTGATAATCTTGGTGTAGATAGGATATCTGTATTATATCTATGTATTTTTTATTTCAAAATAAAAATTAATTACTGCCGGAGATGAGAGTGTTAACATTGGACAGGAACCTCAACGTTCAACAGTGGTCAGAGCCGGCACTACGTCAACACATAGTCACACAGTGGAGAGAAGAGAAAGAAGCTACACAATTCATTACATTGAATTATTATTAGCCGTTTCTTCCTTTCCTTCTTCGTTTCTTTCAAAACTTTAAAGAAAGGAAGAAACGGTTAATAATAATTCAATGTAATGAACAGAGACGTGTGTTTCTGAAATTGCAGCCAATTATATAAATATAGTCTCCCTTCTTGCACTATAGTCTTAGTATTTCGTCAACTATGGTAGTTTGTATAGAGGTATATAAAAATTGAGCTATGTAATTTTTAAATATGGACTGATGAATGCGATTTCATAGCTGCGAAAGGTTTTTATCATTATAAAGGTTAACATTAAAAAAAGGCATTATTGTTATATATTATAGCATGGATAATTTATTAAAAAAAATATATATGAAAATCATTTATCTGGGAATTTCTTACTTTAGTAAATTGATTACATAAAATAATTCGCATTAGTATTGTCATTTTATTTAGTTATGCTTGAAAAACTCTTGTTGGCATAAATATCTTTCCCATGATATTTACTGAAAAGATGAGGAATAAGTAATTATTTAATACAGTTCAAAATGTATCATTAAACTTTGATTTAAAAATTTCGTAAATAATATACTAATAGTGATAATGCTATTAAAACAATGGTACCTATTATAAAACAGGCCTTTGTTTCTTTTTTTTAATCACTTTTATTTGTTCTAACTATATTTCACGTTTTTTTGTTTTGTTTTTTCTCCCATAATACTTTAGAGTAAACCGAAATATTTTGTTATATCCTGATAATTTTTTGGTTCCAACATGCTTTGGCACTCAAACTGAAAACAGATCAGTTCAACAGATGATCAATCTATTTCAGCCAGTGAGAAAGTTTAAATTTGGTTCCAGTGTATAAGTTCACCACCATCAACTTTTACAATTTTATGAATTTCGCTTCGCTTTTTTTTTTTTTATTGAATCATTGGCATAAATCAACAACGGATTGTGAAAAAAACACAGATAAAGTTATAAGTTTCCATTAGTAAGTGGAGAGGATAGATTACGGAATGAAAATTGGCAACGCCTCATTTTTATTAGACCTGTCCTATTTTGTGATTTCTACTATACTTCATTTTGATCAACCATTTTTTGGACTCATTCTATTTTGTTATATCTACCATACTACCATAACAGTCGTATCTTAAGATTAGTGACCTAGTAACTTCGAAGAAATCAATAACGAAATTTTACTACTATAAAAAATCAACACACCAAACAGAATCAGCTCGTCTATATCATCATTTAAGACGACACCTATATATAATTTTTTTTTCTGACTACAAAAATTATTTTTAAATATTCCTTAAATCAAATAATAATTTTTTTTAACTAATTAGAGTTTTATGCTATTAAGGTCTTTTTTTGTTATGCGGTAAAAGATTAAGCGTTAAAATATTTTTATACGATAAGAATTCTAACCCACACAAATATCTAAATCTCTGTAAATGTGTACTTTCTTGATCTAAGTATATGTATGAATAAAAAGGTACACGACGGCTTACAGTGGTTGTGTGAAAAAATCCTTCAAAATGGAATCTGTGTAATCGAGTGTGGTTTCCGACACTCAAAAACCTATAAACGAATTCACCATAATTGGTTTTCCCATCAAAAAATATTTGTGATCCATAGATCTAATCTTACAGACGTTATTTCTGGATTACAAAATAGAGAGTTTTTACTGGTTATTGTTATATTGTTTTAAACTATCAAAAAAAAAAAATTTCGGTCATGTCAATAACAATGAAGTTACTGTACTAATTGTGTTTTTTCGAAAATAGGTTTTTTTCTAAATTTCATCGGCGACATTCAAGTTTATACTGGAAAAATTCGTTTTTATTTTTTTTTATAGACCAGAAAAAAATTAGCTTTATTGACCTTTGTGATGGGACTATTTTGCCATAAAAGTGTACATATTGAAGCAACGTTTGTGTAAGTTTCATTGACATATTGAGACGTATGACGTCAGGGGCCTTCTTGGAAGGTGTTTCCATAATAAGGTGAACAAAATAATCAAACGAACGAGGAAACAATTAATTGTATGTTGAAAAAATATTTATATTTTTACACAAAGCGTTCCATCGAATTCAGCACCCTGGATATGAAATAGGAATTCATGAGAATTAGAGAAGATAATTTAGAGGTTTTTGCACAAAAACGGCAGTTTCCCACCACTGTGCGGCCGTGCTCGTTCGGATATTGTTCCCAAACCGGTCGGATCGGAACGTTGCGGGTTCGATTCCTACTTTGGTTAGTGCGCGACGGCAACTCCGAGGTAGCTGTCAGGGGTTGGCAAAAAGGACCACTAGCCCCACTTGCCGGACTTGTTCCCCCACCAGTTACCAATTACAATACTAATTGCAATGAAATCAATAAACTCATTCTATTTTAAGATAACCTCGTTGATTCTGTTGATTCTGCTATGAGGACTGTGACCACATTGGAGTAATTTAAATAAATACCGGCTAGATTTTTTGATACTTCTTGACAAAGAGCTAACTTCCGAATGACTCACATGAACTCTTAAGAAGAATTTAATTTATTGATGGGACCTCATGTTGTTGATTTGGCCAGAGCCAGATATCAATCCTTCCATGATAAACTTCCTAACCACCCAAACCAACTCGTTTCTAAATGGCTTCTCCTTCATTGCCTAATAATCCTCCTAGGCATCTGAAAAGAAGATGGCCCTGAGATCTTCTCATCTAAAAATGTTTTGGGAGTTCTATCAATGAGTAGATTCTCCACATGTTTGCATCATGTCATTATATCGCTTACAGGAAATTTACTTGATGTACATATATTTATACGGTTGTAAAATAAGTAGTTAAAAATAATATAGAAAGGTGAGTTTGTAAATCAGTTGCCAAGATGACCATGCTCTTTATGTAGTTTAAATGAAAATCGTCCTCGAAATCATTTTCATTTACATTCGCATTCTATTTATTACAATAATTTCACAACAGTTACGTATACCGACTATTACATTGAAGGATGCACCCTTTCTTGCATGCCCTGGGGTTAATCATGGACAGAAACATCTGTATCCAGAACCTTTCAAATATCAGTACCCTGACCTTTCAGAACTTAATGCCATATTCATAAGCGGGGATGCGTTGAGGGCAACGGAGTAATCGCTGGATAATGGTTGCAGAGGCGGAACTGGTAGCAGATCTCTGAGGAATGTTGCCGTGCTATTAAATGTTTCGCAATGGGTCAACACCTAAAACAGCGATGGATGGTGTGTTTTAATTGATGGCTGTTGGTTATAAAAATTATGTAATCAACTACCACTAATAGTTGTAATTAATTAATATTTTTATTACATATCCTTAAAAGATAGTTTACGGTCTTAATTAAGTATAATAAACAACATCATTTATTTGGAAATAAAATCGTAGAAGAATTAAAAATTAATAATTTAGTTTTTTTAAATGTCACTATCTGAATTAGTAAATAAACTAATTCAGATAGTGACATGTAAAAATTAATAATTTAGTTTTATTTATTTTTTTCTACGGTTATTCAGAAGTGTTATTTGTCCCTTAACATTTTAAGAAAGCCTCCTTACTTTCAATTCATTCTCTCCACAGTGATTCATAAAGGTAAGAATTTCAATTTAAATGTCTTGATCTACTTATTATTCATTCATATATTTTATTTAAGTAATAGCTACTGAAAAACATAGATTGAAGAGAAGAAAACAATATTTTTTTAAAATCAAATCACTGACATTTAATTAAAAAACGAATCATCTTCTATAACCTTGGCCTCAAACCAAGATAAAAGCATATTAATTTGTAAAGAGACCCTTAGGAATTTAAATGTGACAATAAATTGAAAAATTTGAGCTTCAACAAAAACCATTAATTTAGGTTTTTGTATAAAGTACCCCCTAGAAATAAAACTTATTAAAAATATCAAATAGACTAGTACAATGTTCGATAGCTATGCTCCTGTTTTTCAAAGAGTTAATAGATACAGAAAGGATTTTTTTTGGACCTTAAGAATTGGAATATATACCAGAAATAAATCTTATGTTATTTATACTATCCTAAGATTTATTTTTTTTACTTAGCCTAGGTAGCAAGGGTTGTGCATTTTCGATAGGTTTTAGTTTTACAACTTTCAATGTATTGATCCATTTCAGATCCTCCTCTGGCGAAATAAAAAAATATATATATTTTCGATCATTGTGTCTGTTGCCAGGATTGTCTATTGACTTGGGGATCCGATTTTATTGCTTCTTTCTTTTATTTTTGCCGGATTTCGGTCTCAAGTGAATATGGATCAAATTCGATATCCCTTGCAAACTATCCTACGCGGGGTTTTCAGTAGCCAGGTGGTTGAGGCGCAGGTCCGAGCAGCCCAAGAACTACGGGCGGCGCCGGTTCGAACCCGGCCTTTTTTCAGGATTGAAAAACTTGAACCTCCTCCATAGTTAGAATAGGTCTGTCACTTCCAGATAACTCCCCCGCCCCAATTCCCATTTGTCAGAAATAACCAGGAAGGTGATTAAAAAAAAATATCCGCTACGCCAAATCTCAAAAACGTGTTTCCTCTAATCTGTAATGATTTTTTTGATCTCTTCTACTAAGTTCAATATTTTTATTTAAAATTTAATTAAATTCTATACAAAATAATAAACAGAATTGCCAGAATTTAGATCATTATATTCTACAAAGATGCAATGTATTGAAGGTTTTTAAAGTACTTTATCCAGTTTTCCATGGTATACAATTATCGGTTGTTTAACCTTTCGTAGGGCACGGTCAGGGATTCTCAAAATCGGAGCGCGGTGAGCCTGACAGTCTCGTGAAGTCTCTAAATCGTCTTATTTAATTAAACAAACATTTACCGATCATCCTGAGGATGTAGACAATAAGGGAAAAATATAAAATAAATTTAAAACATTTCTTATTATTTATTTAGGTACAGAAACAAAAAAAAAATCAAAGCCAGAATTCACATATCATGGTTATGAATATAAATAAAAATTGGACCTTTTATCCTCGAAAAAAAATTAAAAAAGGGGTCAGACATGGAGTTGAAATGTGTGGGAATTGAAATCAGTCGGAGTCGTCGTCCATCAAAGCCGATGAAGGATCGTAAGAACAGGCTGAAAAGCAAGATGCATAGAGCGGTTTCACACGAGGGGCAAATTCCTTGTGAAATGCATTTCACACATGGAATATTTCGTGAGCCAACGTATTCCTGTTTACACCGTGCAATCACAACATCTGGACCACTTCCGGAGGTGGGGAAGGGTTGATTTTTGACAATCATTAGCCGGTAGGAATCTCTTGATACGAATTTTCAAGAAGGTGTGAAGGCCAGATTTCGGCTGGCTTCTTCGCTGAAGTTGTACGATACACAGATCATGTTACAATTCATTGGGGATAACTCTTCTTGGAACTCATTCCGATTGATTCCCGAAGTGAATAACCAAGTAATTGATCCCTCTCAAGTTCAACATAGAGTAGAAAACAGTCATTGTCCATCGATGTGTATTTCGCTGCACGTTTTATGTGGTGCACATTTGGTTAGCAGTGTCACCTCCAGTTTTGTGAGCATTATAATATGTTATGATCTCAGGTTTTTTTTTCTCCAGTACTTTTATTAATGGCTTTGGTTCCAAGCACAGAAGAAACCAGGAGTACACATTTATTCTTGCATGTGACGTAGATTACCAACACGTCGTACAACTCGTCGTTGAAACCAAAAAGACCTAAATATTGTGGTCTCCCTAAAATAAATACTGAAATAATGATTGAAGAATTTATAAAAAAAATCTAGGAAAGAGGGGCGGAACCTGAAAGACGCATCAGAAAAGCGCGGTGAGCCTGACAGGCACATGATCCCCATTCATAAACGGTAATGGTACCTGACGAACATTACATTAACAATTATCGAAAAACAGTAAGTTGCTTGAATTTACTATCTAAAGTGAAAAATATTGACCTTAGGTTTGTGACGTAAACGGACGCGGTGAGCCTATCAGATCAAAACACTTGTGACGCACTTTCTTGATGGAAGAGACATCAAAAAAACTGAATCCTTTGCCTGTCAGATCAGTGGCGCCCGATGCAGGGTTATGTCTTCTTCCATCATAGACCCGTATAAAAAATGCCACTGTGAAATAATTATTGACTGTCCCAGGTGGTAATCGAAACCTCACCGTTCTGAATCGGACACTCTGGAACTTAGGTCCCAATGTACACTCCTATCACACCCTTATGGTACTTCGAATCAAAGTATTAGACTTAGCAGCCAAAACGGTAATGAAAGGTCTTGTGAGTATACACTCCTAATATCAATTCTTGAAGTTGTATTCACCAATTTAAAAATAGTGGCAAATAATTTACACAAAGTCAATACTTACTGCAAACGATCAATAATAAAAGAAGGAACAGCAAAGCTCTCGGGCCTAGGAGCGTCCAAACTTTAAATCCGGTGTCGTCGATAACTTATTCAGCTCGATAATGGACATGCTTGGTGAAGATTTTATAAGATCACACAAAGCCCAATTGCGTGACCCGCATCCAAAGATCGATGATGTACATTTTGATTGGATAATCAACAAACTCCTTGAAACATAATCACTAACTGTTCATACATTTAAACACTCGAAGAACCAATAAAGGGAGTCAGATTTAGTTATAAAATTCTCATTTTTATAAATTAGAGATAGAATAGATATCGAAAAACGGGTTTCGTGCACATACTGGTTTTGTTATGTTCTACAGATGTTACCGTTAGCGCCACAACTCTTGAGCAACCTCTTCAGGGAGGTATTGTTGTGATATAATTCTTCGTTTTTAGCGGCTTGGTTAGTGCATTAATAGCTGTCCCAAACTGGTACATTAATTTAAGCACACCATCCATATTCTCAAATTTTAGTCAGAATCTTATCAATTATCCTAATCCTTCCGCACATTCCTATCCGCCTGAGCATGGTTCAGAATTCACAATGCAAAATGTAAATATTTAAAAAACACTTGTGTTAACGCAATATTTTATAATTAATTTGTGTTTTATTGTAAATAGTATCAGCAGTATTAGTATTTACATTTATTTTGATTTATATTATTTTAATTGGATTTAGTAATTTGAGAATAAACATATGTATTTATATTTGTGTGTTATAATTAGGTAATCGAGACAGTTGCTAGGGGTTGATAACCGTCGCTAAGGCGTCACCTAGACCTAGACCGACCATCTTCGTTTTTGGTTGAGATCCGGCTAATTAGTTGCTTATAATTGGACATTTTTAGTGAGTTAACCGTCATTACAGTCCGGAACCAGACCGTTTCTGAATTTCTGGCCTTTGTTGTTACTAATTAAGCGGCTCGCATAATTCATAAAAACAACTAGATCCTGTCTGCCCTTAATAAGTTCCAGTGTGGCCATCTTGGCTTTTGGATATTTCCACTATCGATGAGCCACTACACCAACCTTGGACCATTGCAGTGGTGAATTTAGCTACAGAGCTGCGACCTACACATCTCGACAAGCACATCTTCCTCTGACTTGTCAGTGTGGATCAACCTTCTGTCGATCAGTATTTGTTTTATGTATCTATTTGTTTTTTGTAAATTAGTTTCTTTCCGTTTTAATAATTTATCAATTTTATTTTGTCTAAAAGGCATATTTATTTTACTTGAATTCATTGTTTTATTCATCTTTATTTATTTTAGTTTAAGTTTTCAAATGTTTATATCCTGACCAGCTAGTTGTTTGTTCTTTTTAAAGCCTTCCAATAAAAAGACATAGTCAATTTAAGGTAGTTTTAACAAAATGAATTTCTTCAAAATTATTTATTTTACTTTAATTTTCTTTATATTGGTAGTTTACTTAATTTACTATTATTTAGTTCATATTTGTATTTATAATGGCGATACACCTATATTGTTTCACTTATTTTCATCATTAGTATTTTTTTTTATTATATAAATAAATGCTAAGAGCCCTTATTGATGTTGCCTACAGTAGTATTTCTCATTAGTATTAGCCGGTCGTTAACTAATGCCAAGATATTCAATTGTACTACATACATAAAATTTTAATATTGTTCAATCTACCTTGAAATAATTGGAATCTAAAATATTGTGACTGTTGAGGGCCATGATTATATTTGTGCCGATATACTTTATAAAAAACTTTTAATTATATGATTGTTTCCCATTCAATCATTATCTTTTTTGTTAGATCGATCTCAGTATGTTTCTTAATGTTCCCAACTGGTTTATTTGCTTTTCTATTCAATAATATTGTCAATAGCAATAATAACATTGCTTCTTCACTAAGAAATCTCTTTCTACCAAGTACCAAGTGGAAATAAATACTGTGATACTTCCTACGGATTTTGTTACCCCTATTTTTAAGAATCAACTCTAGTACAGATCTCAGATAGATCTCGACTATGATTATCATTCTGATGGTTTAATGTATTGTCGAAATAGTTTTCACAATAATTGTATATATCTTTTTCCGTCGGTAAAATAATCCATTTTGATAAACAACAAATATTTATATTGAATGTGACTTACAATTATTAAGGTAAATAATTATAAATATTTATCATTAAATGTAAATCAAAGTTTACTGGTTGAAAAAATGTATTAGAGGTATGATGATAAAGGGTTAAGATCACTATCGTTCATAAATTCTTTCATAAACGCAAGTAAAGTTTATAGCAGTGAAATAATGAGCACCCAGGCTCTATTTCAGTTTCGGTAGAATGATATTTTATTGTAGCAACGAATGAATCTCACGAAAGTAATATAGGTCCTGGCAATTTAAAAATTTTATGAGACCCTAAGAGCTAGGCTAGATAAGTACAGGGGATCCCTAAATCTGGGGAAATAATGGCTCCTGTCAAAGATGGGATTACTCCGATAACTCGGAACATCGTGCCATCTGTTTAGTTTCCGAGGATCATCCCAGCAGGAGTTCTTACGCAACAACTCGATGCTCACGGAAGCGTCAGTTGACTATTTAATAGAGTGACGCTTACTATTTTTTTTAAATTAACAACTTATACTAGTTATTTTATAAGACCGTAGTTTTTTTTTTTAAATTAAATTTCTTTTAATTATTTTTCAAAGGTTACAGTGTTATATACAAATTATTCTTTAAATCACTTTTAGAAATACCCTACAATAATGTTTAATCCATATTTAACTTTTAAAAAACAGCACACTACAACCCATGAAGGGTAACAGGTGCTGTACTTTGTATATGGAAGTACTGTTAATTATTTGTCATAGCCGGATTCAAACCCGGGTCCTTTGAGCTAGTAGAACAGTTGCTTTACCACTGAGCCACCTAGCATACCATATATATATAATATATGAGAAAATTTTCTATATTTTTTAAATCTTAAAATTTGTTAATTCACGTTGGTCTGGTGGCTGAATGATTTCATCACAATATTCTGAGGATCCCTAACTCCTAACAATAACTTCCTTCTAT
>NW_027116122.1:58830-64276 GCF_000696795.3 Halyomorpha halys | reverse complement strand
ACTGTTGTACACTGTAAATTGCAGGAATTGCCCCTAGAGTGAAGGTCGGCAAAAGGCGGTATATAAACAGAAATGTAATGGTCTACAGATCGTAGAGATAAAATAGTTAATGTGAGAGTAAAAAAAAAAAAAAAACACATATAAAGGGATAAAATGTAAAATTATGGGAGCCCAAAAAATAAAAAATGTATCAATATAAAGGTTATGTAAAAACGGATATTTTAAGTGAGATTATATAAAAACAATGTTATATAAAAGAAGAAGAAATATGGAGAATAAGAAATGAAGAAAATAAGATATATAAGATAAGAGAGAAAAATAACTTACAGGTGTAGGCAGAGGATGTATTTAGCTAAGTTTATTTCTTTAGAAGAGTACTCCAAACGATTGTTGAACTAATAACGATAACTAAGTTGCCCCAATTGTTAAACATTTTTTTAACAAGTTAATGTCCAATGCAAAATAAAATAAAAAAAATATTTTTAAGTTTCGGCTCTACCAGGCCTCTATTTCATAACAAAGTACAAACTAATACTATTAGTCTTGTAGATTTATCTTAATTCAATTTCATTCACTTGTACAACAGTTACTTGTATTTTAGTATTTCTTAATTCCTGTGATATCACTAATAGTCATCCCTATCATGAAAAAATAAGTATTAGTATTATTACCACACTTCGCTATTCATAAGATTTCATTATGAAACAGGGCCCAGAGTAGTAATACGATTATATTGGTTACGTATTTTCTTCCTATCGGCGTCTGAGGAAAGACAATAGCCTTTATGTATAGAAATAGAAAGAAATTCAGAATGTAGGTAATATGATATCTACATTCTAAAAAAATGTTCTCTTATAGGATTTCTATTAGAAAATACTTCTTCTGTGTAAGTCACTAAGTTGTTAAGTTGTATTCATGAATGTGTAATATCGAAATATCTTTGTACCACTTGGAATTGAGACCAATCGGTATATTGGAATTCTATCCCGACACAAGTGATGCTTTAATAATAAATATAGTAATATAATAATAATACCCGGCACCTTTGTACTATTGTTGTTCAATTCTTGGGAACTATATAATAAAGATTTAATCAGGAGGAAATAACAAGATCTTAATTCATATTTATGTCATAGTCAACCGTGAAATATAAGCTCATGGAAAAATTCCAGAGTTATAAGTTGAAGAAAATAAATCATGATCCAACCGCAACATTTTATGAAACAGATTAAATCCATTTTTGGTTTGTTATTTTCAATAATAAACCTTTGTAATCGATAAAAAAATTAATATTTCAAATTTTAAGGTTTTAGGTTTTAAGAAATACCGAACCCAAAAATCTAATTAATTTTTTTTTTTAACATTTACCACCAAAGTAACAAATCACTCGACGTATTACAGTCCTTTGTCACTACAAAATGGTGTTTGATCAGTTGTTTCCTACGGCTTAATATATCTCAACAATTCATGAAAATGAAAAAAAAAACATTCTCGGTATAAGGATATCAATTTGTCAAAATATTATAATATCTAAAAAAAAAAACTTTATTTTTCATAAAACTATTTGATATTACTGTGTGATAGTAAAAAGTATAACATTTTTTTTAATGTTATGGGCTCTTCCAGATTAATTTATCTTTTTCCATTTCGCTTGCGAACTTTGATGAATTTATAATAAATTTGGTATTTATATTATAATACCTTAAAAGTATTTTCTACATTCAATATATTTCTATTGTAGTTTGAAAACTAGGAATCCAATAATAATTGTTAGATTCATTAATAATCCCAGATCACCAGTTTGGTTTCCGAACATCCCACTCCACTATCCAGCAATGACATCGTGTGGTTGATGTTGTCTCGTCTTCATTGGAGCGCGGAATATACTGCTCGGGAGTCTTTCTTGATGTAGAACAGGCTTTTGATCGAGTCTGGCACCCAGGACTGGTATACAAGATCCGTTAATTCCTACCCCCTACATACTTCCTCATTATCCGTTCTTCTCTCTCCGACAGATTATTTCAAGTAAATTACAACGGCGCTTATTCATCCCTATTCCGTCAGTCTGCTGGTGTACCTCAGGGTAGTATCCTTGGTCCTATTCTTTATACAGTTTTCACAGCTGACATTCCAACCCATCCTAACACAATCCTCAACACGTATGCCGATGACACATGTCTATTGTCAGTGAACAATGATCGTTACATAGTATCCCAAACCCTCCAATCCCACATCACCACCCTTGAAGAATGGTGCCAAAACTGGAGGATTAAAATAAATTCCAATAAATCCCACAAATCACATTTACCCTTCGACGTAAACCCATGACCTCTTCCCCTACAATATTCTTTAATAATACCCCACTTATTCCTGTCGAACAGATCCGTTACTTAGGACTAAATCTGGACAAACGAATGACATGGAATCCTCATACAAGACTGAAGAGACAGGAAACTGCTCGTCGATTCCGACTATTACATTTACTAGACAAACGGTCCAATCTTCCAATCCATTACAAAAGACTGATCTACATGACTGTTATAAGGTATGGGGCTCCACTAAACCATCAAATTCCTCTCGAATCCAATACCCCAAACGAATGACATGGAATCCTCATACAAGACTAAAAAGACAAGAAACTGTTCGTAGATTCCTACTATTGCAACATTTACTAGACAAACGGTCTAAATTGCCAATCCATTACAAAAGACTGATCTACATGACTATTATAAGGCCTATCTGGACATACGGAGTTGAGCTTTGGGGCTCCACTAAACCATCAAATTCCTCCAGAATCCAATCCTTACAGTCCAATATCCTTCGTAAAATCCTTAATGCTCCTTACTTTGTCACAAATCAAGTCATCCATCAGGACCTCAATATTCCATATGTTACCGATTTTGCCAGAACCAGATACCGTTCCTTCCATAATAAACTTCTCAACCACCCAAATCCACTTGTTTCTAACCTGGCTTCTCCTTCATTACCTAATAATCCTCCTAGGCGTCTGAAAACATTATTCTGTCTTCGTCACTGTCGTAATTCGGTATATCATAATTTTTTCAGCTATATTAAACAAATGCTCCTAAAAATTTTCGGGTTGTTAAGCTTCTGGTAAAGGGATTTGGATCTTGGTATTGGATCACTAAGAGTCTGATATACGTGATATCAAAACTGTAACTTGTGATAAAATGGGTATCCCTTTGGAGATTTTAATATTTAGTAACTATCTGTTCTTATTCTGCAACCCAAAGTACATAGTTTAATTTAAAGATAATATTATTCAAAAAATCAGGATTAAAACTAGTTGAGAAGATATTTAATACCATATCAGCCTGGTGGGCCTAACATGGTTCGTATAACAGTTTTTTTTTTGTTTGTTTTTTTACTCGTACAAAAGACACTAACTATTTACAACGTTAAAAGAAATAAAGCAAAAAAATTATGATAAAATAAGTAAATTAAAATAACAATTATTTTGAAGAGAGACAATGACAAGTTAGTCACAAAAACAAAACATTTATGGATTTAACAAAATAAATAATTGAATTCTAAAACAAAAAAATAAGCTTATTTAAGAGAGAGTCGAAGAGAAAAAATAAAATTGTTGTGATGTCAATAATAGGATCGATAAATACAGATCTTATAACAGGGTGTCCTGCAGCAGCTTAGGCTTCTGTCTTCTGGATGAGGTTGGATTTCCCAAGTTATGTAATTTAACTGTTGGCAACTGGGATTGGAACTTCTGATTTTTTTGTTTTATGTAATCCTCTATTGGACTCCATTTGTAATTACCGATTTAATTGGTTATTTCTTATAAACCACTGCGATTTTAAGGACTTTATTTTGAAAAGATTGTATAAAGGATACCATTCCCCGAACTACACAGCCGAACATCAGCAGTGGTCTGAGTATTGTTTTAAAAATATGGATTATTGTTATTGTTATTTACTATAGGATACAGCATTGCTAACTTTGCTTAGGTTTGAATTTTATTTAATGTTAATATGGTGACTTTCGCAAGGCGGCGATCAAGGTGAAATCCCGTATCTTAGTGTTTCACTGGCAGGATTCCATAGCACATTTTTATCTTAGAAGATTATTTTCGGAGGGCATCCGAGAGTAAAAAGTTTTGAAGTACAGTTTTCCATGTTCATTCATCTAGTGAAGTATTGTTCTAGATCTTTAAGGTGACTTTCCAGTGATTATTATGTCATCCTGTTCAGAAAGCATTGCTGTATTGTCAGCGAACATAGCTATAGAGCTATTTTGAATTTATAAATCCTAATTGAAAATCACGGTTTAAGTAAAGTGTGCTACAGCGAAGGGTTTTTATTTTAAATTTTGTCCCTCTTTTAGTCCTATTTCCGGAACAATACTTTAGTTCTATTAACTATGTGTCGATTCTGATGCCAAAATCCAACAGAAAAAACTTAAAACTTAATATCCATAGAATTTATAAGATCGCCGGTTTTTTTTTTGCCATTCTTCACCATTTCTGCCACATCTGGGATTATTCTATGGATTACAACTCTATTCTAATCAGAGTGGCTAGGTTGAGTTTCTATTCCGTTGGAAATTTGGAAGCCACAAAATAAAAGTCAACTATTGAGGCTGGAATAGAACCAGTGGTGCTTCATTTTCGGGGTTACTGATGTAATATCTCAACACTCTCGCCTAAAACTGCTTCAAGCTGCTACGTTAATCAAATTTGACTGTACCTATTATACTTATCAGTGAATATTCGTATTGGGTTTATTTATAAACAGAACTACTAAAAAGTGACTTTGCATACACCCTTCACACGAAACGTTTGATCCACACCCTGTTATCTTTAATCCATATCACCTAGGAGGTACTCATGCAGAATTAATTAATTCAATAACAATTTTCCTTCTTCCTAAAGCGCTTTACCCTTCATAAATATTTAACGTCACTTACAGATTACCATCCGAGATAGCTTCTTTGCATTATTTAATTATATCTTACCTCTATACCAACTTCCTCTAAAATAATATATTTAGAGTAAAGTGAGGTAAATCCTTCCAGATGTGTTTACATGTAAAGTGTATTTTTTGGCAAAAGGACAATTCTTAGGTTTTGAAAAAAAAAAATTAATAAATTGTAGCTCTGACCATTTATCAGGCTTTTGTCTTATTCAAGAGATGTTGCCTCTCGTTAGTGATTGCGAAGACTAGAGACCATAGTTTCGTGCAACAACATTCCTTAGCTTCGAATCTCACCAAATTTCAACTGAAGTTCAAATCATGGACAGAAATTTAAATAACACTAATTTTAGGTTACACAAGATCGCACGTTTTAAGTTTGTTTGTTTTTCCGACAAAATTGAAAGTTTTACTCCTCTTGTACTAGATTTGGATTTTTGTTGCGAAATCATTAATACATAATACTTCAGTTAATTTCCTCACATTATACACCTATATAT
>NW_027116122.1:53276-58780 GCF_000696795.3 Halyomorpha halys | reverse complement strand
TATGTTAAAATTAAATAAATGGATAAAAAAATAAAATACAATAAAATAAAAACAAGTGGTCAGTTTTCTTGGAATTGCATTACCCAGTGGTTTCGACATTAATATACCAACCAGCAAATTGTTGATCAAGCTTTATAAAGTTTTTTATAGTAAATTATAACTTGTTAGTTTTATGATTAATGGTATATTCGTAAGTAGATACACGATAGAAAAGCTAAGCAGGAAAACATAGTGTTTGGAATTTTAGGTTAAATTAAAAATGGAATTTGGCTTGGAACAATATTTTTAAATACTCCTTTTTACTTAGTTTCTTGCATATTTTAAAATTTTAAAGACTGAAAATTGATGTTGTATTTAAAAGATAGAAAATCAAATTTCAGTCTTCATAGAAAGAGTCAAAAATCATTTAATACCATTAGTTTCCTCATAGCTCTTGAATTATGACCAATTTAATCTGTTGTTTTTTTTTATGCATGTTTGCATAAATGTAAAGTGAGTTTAATTTAATTCAAACAAAGCTAGGTAACATTACCATCTAATAATATTACAAATTAAACAATATGATTAATTATAGTAAGATTTCAATTTTTATACACATTTTGAATTGTCACTGCACGATTTTGCACATCTCAGTTTTTTCACAGCAGGTTTTTTTCTTTTTTAATGCGAAAAATTCTGATTTCTAAATATGACAATTGTTATTGTTAATTTTAATACAATATTTCCCTTAAGGTTTAAAATATTGTTATGTTATTTTTCCTAATAAATATTAGAGATATTCTATAATATTAATTATGAGAGATATTTGACCCTGGATGACTTGTACGAGGAGAAGATGGTTGGTGTACGGTCAAAATGAAACACAAAAAAACTTGATGTAACTTATTTAATTGTGCCAACATTTCGGCTAGAGTTTCTTGCCTTCATCAGGGCTAAGAACAGAACAAGATAATAACCAGTGAGTATATAAAATAAAAAAGAAAATATAAACAGAATGACACAAAGTGAATAATTTTACAGAATGGAATTAATAAAATGAAGTGATGAGAGAAGTGGAAAATAAAATGTATACATAGGTAATTGTATATTATATAATAAGTAGGTAAAATAACATAATTAAGGAAACAAAATAAAAGTGAAGTTATATAATGCAAAGAAACATGAATATATTAGTTATTAATAATTTAAAAATTGAAATATGGAAAGCAGAAGAAAATTGAGAGAAAGAAAATATATCTAACCATAATAATTGATAAAGAGGCAAAATATAATTTGCCTTGATATATAATTATATTGATTTATATAATTAAATTGAGAAAAGAAGGGGTGGTAAAATAAAGATAAGGGAAAAAAAGGTAATAAAACGAACCTGTTAACTTGAAATCCAATCGCCAAGTGGTATTCTGCGCCGATAACGATTGGACTCCGATTTAAAAAAGACGTTACAACAATGACTAAGTGTTTTTAAGAAGAAACGTTTCAAGTGGGTAAGAAATAATGTTTTTCTAATAGTTGATGAAAGATTTTACTTTTATTTTTAATCCCTTGCTGCCTTTTGAACATTAATGCATGCGTAACATGGCTGTGTAACAACAGATTACGTATGTAACAACATACTGCAAGTGAAATTGTACTCAATTTAACTGTGCACACTCTATTGATCTATCCCTGGTAAAGGGCGCTTGTAACATTTAGTTTAACGGAACAAAGCTCTCTTCTACTTAATCTGGTTTTATATTTTTTAACATTTATTCTTTACAAGTAGAAAAGTATTTGAAACCATTTACTTATCGAGCTATATAATAACATTCGCCAAAAGGAGAGATGGGTGGGGACTTATCACTATAATCTTCAATTGGGACTTCTTTGTCTTACTTTGAAACGTTTTACTTATAAAGAGTACAATGGTGGTCAAATAGTTACCATAATAACGCCAAAAATAATGAGAGCGGATATTTTCTTGATCTTCCCCCTTACACCAGTTAGGAAATGAACCAAAATCTGCGATGATTGATGTTTATAAAAACTGGTTTTGGATTCTATAGAGTGTATTTAATGAATTTAAAATTAAATGACACATGGTAAAATAGGGATATAAGCCTCTATTCATGAAATTAATGACAAATGATCATGGTTTAACCAAAATATTTACAATATGTATTAGTTTGGTTAATTATAATTTTGAGTATTGATTTACACAGAATCATAAAGATGTGGTTTACTTGAGATTTTGAAGATTGTTATGCTGATCTCTCTTTCATTCTGTCTCTGCCCCTCGACTGAATGTGCAGTGGATTATTCACTCATCCTGAGTGGTTGTTGTGAGCCATATGATAATGTGGATGTGATGGAGACTCTTCACTCTTCCATGTTTTTACCTCACTCCAAAGGTACCTGCTCACTTGCTCACAGGGTACTGTCTTTCTGCGTCTTTAGTATACTTCTACAATGCAGCATTTTGAGCTGTCATAATATGTTATTGGGGTTCCTTAAACAAACAATATATTTATATATTACATGCTGCGTATTGAATCAATTACAACAAAAATGATCAATTGTCAAAATGATACCCAAAACTATAAACTCTTCAAGATTCAAATACGAAACCTCAATTTTAACACCGAAAATTTCAAATTCAACAATAATCTTATACTAGTGGATTATCTGAATTGGACAACAGTATGTACTTTAAAGCATGTTTTCTTAATGTTGAATCGCGTAATTGCATCCCGCTCATATACATTCTCAATATTCTTCTGTCTTCTTATCAAATTTTTCAAACAAATTATGGTTTCTTCCTTTCATCTCTCAATTCTTACTCTCCCGGTGTTCCATTATGCAGCATCATAAATACTGGACTATTTAAATCACAAACTTTACTCTTCACAGATTTTTAAATTGATTCTTTAGCATAGCATTGCCTACAATTAAGGAACAATTTATTGCATTATTCAACAGCATTTCATATTTTCATCAAATTATTTTCACTCCAGAATGTGACATATAACACTTATCTGTGTACATTAGGGTCCATTCCAACTGATTCAGATTATGTACAATTGACAATATTGTATTTTGAATAAAAAAAATTAACTACCTTTAAAAATAATATGTAATATATTTGTTCAGGCTAAGGTATATCATTATCCATAAAATGTCTTCTTACGTACGTGTACGAGTGATGTAAAAACGATCCAAAGTATGTCCTGTCTTATAAAGGTTTCGTAAATATTTTGGTTAATTGGAAATTATGCAATAAATCTTGAAGAAAAATTATCTTTTTGAATCAACTTACATAATTGTCACATAGGCGTCATATGGGAATTACTGAATTCATGAGGTTGAAGTCTATGGCGTTGGAGTTTCTAAGAAATTACAGCATATGCGTTTCCTGCGTCACGAAATGGATTTTCAGGTCATGGAGGGTGATGATGTCAGTGAATGCGGAGCTTTGACAATCTTGAAGGGTTTCCTCTTCAAGAGGTTAGTCATTTTTTTCTAAGTTCGATTGAAAATCGTTACGAAATGAAAAAAAACTTTATTTTTTTACATTTAATGGACATTTTTTTAAGCAAAAAGATGTGTTTAATTGGTTTTTATTTTTAAAAAATAGTCACAACCTTTATTGCAATATGATCATGATTTAGGAAAGAACAATTTGTCGATACTAAAAAATGCTCTTTTAGAGCATGTTAAGTTGAATTAGATAGGGAGGAGATAAATTGAAGATAAATCCGTAAATTCAGAAAATACTCACTGAGGCAGGGCCTGTAAAAAAATGCTATCTGGAGTACCATAAACTCGTATGTTAAACAAGTAAAACACATTTTAGAAAAAAAATTTGTATCGATTTAATCCAAGCAGCGTTGTAACGCGCCTGACTGCCAACCCAAAGGTTGTGAGTTCGAGTCCCCTTCCCTATCCGAAATTTTTTAAAGCATATAATTATACAATACTCATTCATACCCTCTCCCTGGGCATTCGTAAGGCCCGTTAGCCAATGGGTGGTACTTACTAAAAATAGACGTGGGAGTGACGAACCCACCCTATGAAAACTACATCATGAAACGCACGATGTATTTCCAAAATGGACCTCCACGGTCTGTCGCACCAATAATAATACTAATAACTACTATAATACTAAATAATCCAAGCAAATTTAGAGATAGGAATAGATAAATTAATATATCAAGTAAATTACATTTTATAATTCATATAGGTGATGTTGCTTTGACGATCTAGTCCATCATGTGCCTCAACTCACACATTAATAATAACATTTTTTTACTGAAAGAAGTCCCTTCAGAATTATATAATAGACATTAAAAATGGGCTTTAGATATCAAAAATAATAATGTATCTCTAATAATAATAAATGAGAAAGCAACGAGACAATAATAATTAACAAACAATCTCAATTTTTAATTAATGTTATAGACATCTAATGATGTTTTGTATTAAATACAAAAAAAAAAAATGAATAAAATGGAACCATAAAATAAAACCATCCGTTATATTATAAATTATAAGGTAACTAAATTCTAATAAAATCTTATTATTAAGTATTAAGACTGTAAGTACTCAATCATACCATATGTACATATTAGATATTTTATTAACACAAGAAACAAAATAGGTATCATATAAAGAATAATAATTAAAATTATTATTTAATTATATATTTTATTTTATATTTCTTTTCAGTCGAATATCCTTGTTTTTTGTTGCTAATAGAATCAGCCACATTTGTTTTAGCTTCCTCTGCAACGTTGTTAATTCGCCCCTGAATTCAACCCTATAAAACTATAATAACTATTAAAAAAATATAAATGAACCTTTATTCTTATTTATTGTTAAATAAAATAATTACTGACAATAACATAAATTACTACGATGGGAGGGTTTTCATCTGGTTTTGCGGTTTCCCAACTTCTTGCTATTATCTCCTCGGTATTTGTGCCTGGCCATTCTATTTTCCGGTGGCAGGCACAAGTTTTGTCTCTGATTTCAATGCCTGTCAGAACCTTTTCAAAGGCGGTTCAGCTCCGGCAACTGTCTTCCCCGTGTTATATTTAGAGAATATTATTCAGTTAACTATTTTAATCCATTCATTTGTCTTTAACATTTAACATATTTCTCTTGTTGATTAAACAAAATCATTTGTTTTTAATATTTTTGTAGTAGCTATTCCATATTTTTTTATTACAATTTTACAACACTCATATAATATTTTTAACAATACAGATTTTGTCAGAAATATAAGCTCCAAAGGAAGATGAAGTGATTTAATAACCAATTTTAAAACCATTACTTTTTTTTTTTTTTAGAATATTCCCATTTTGATATTTTCACATAATGTGGCTCTTGTCGATAGATTCAATGAAGCAGATTATATGTTGTTGATTGTTGCTTAAAGGCGTAAAACCCTCTGGCCATCAACGCCTATGGGATGATAAAAGTAAAAAAATTAATAAAATGAAGTGATGAGAGAAGTGGAAAATAAA
>NW_027116122.1:45764-52730 GCF_000696795.3 Halyomorpha halys | reverse complement strand
ATGGGGTAAGAACGGCGGTGCCTCGGCCAGGGAGCGTGAGTGCCTCTCTGGCATCTTTGTCTTTGGCAGATTATATTTTCTTCATGAAAAATAATAAATTAAATTTTATTTTTAATTCAAGAAATATTTTTATTTTTTATAAGACATGCTTAAAGAAAGGGAAAATTAATCTTTTTTATAGATGAATTTTAATTATTTAAATACAATATTAATATTTTTCTAGCTACAATGATTATTTATATATTTATATTTAAAATGTTTTCAAATTTTAGAAAATCCAAATATTAACCTTTGGTGTACCAAAATAAAGCCCTAACTTCCTCCCCCCTTCCCCTCTCCCCCCAAAAAGGTTTTATAACGTTTTTACTCTATGAAACTGATATAAAAGAAATTCAGTATGAGCGCTGAATATTATATGACAGATCTTGGAGATTACCACGTGAGACACCTGTACTCAGGTGTGCAGGCAACATGAGAAGTGTTAATTAGTTAATTGCTTAGCGTCAGGAACCCGAGTGGGACAGAGAATTGAAAAGAAGCTCTTTTCAGCCAGACCGCTTCGGCACTTCATTTAAAATGTTCGATTCACTGCCAGCAAGCAGAAGTAATTAATTTTGGCCCGCTTGTCTTTGAAGCCGGCGTGTGTGAAGCCCTCTTATGCCTATAATAATTAATGATAGTATTGTAAGAATAATGTATCCTTTGAATAGCAATCAATTTTCATTAATATTTATTCTATTTCGTATGACATCCAGTGATGGTAAGTGTGAAAAAAAATGTTTCTTTTGATAGACCAGAAAAAATGTTCTTTAGTGACCTTTGTGATGAGAATATTTTCCCATAAAATTGTACATCTAGGAGCAGCTTTTGTGTAACTTTCATTGACATATTGAGACGTATGAAGCCAGGGCCTTTGTTGGTTGGTGTAACCAAAATAACACGAGAACAATAATCAAATTAATCACTATTATTCAGAATAGAACTTTATTTATCGGAAAAATGATTTCAATGATGGAAACGACAATATTTATATTTTTATTCCTGCAAATATTATTTTTAAAAACTCCATTTAATGAGAATTACAAAAGATTTAAACATTTTAGAGGTTTTGGCATAAAAATGGCAGTTTTCCACCACTGACGTAGAAAAAAAGTTGGAACTAAAAGTATATTTAGATACAAAAGTGCAGTTTTTACATGAAGTGACTTGTTAAATAATTTTTGATTAACTAAACTATGTTCAAGTGTTTTGGGTTAATATCTCAAAAAAGATTTCTAATCAAAAGCCTGTTCGAGTCCCACCTAGGCCCTACAGATCTTCTATCTCTGGGTTGTATTGGTTTATAACTTGTAGTATAAACCACCCTTACAATCCAAGTTTAAATCTGTATTTGTGTTAAATTAATTATAATGATTGTAACAATGGTTCGATAGAGCTTTTCACTTCATACGTGAAAATCCGGATAGACAGACGTTATCCACAATGACACCACAGAAATTAGGAAAATATTTCGCAATTGTAAGAGGTGTGGGAGGCATGGTGAAGAATAAGATTTGTAGATTTGAATATACAGAATCTAATAATTTTAAAAATAAATAATAACTTAACTCTTATATGCGCTCAATTATTTCCTTCATTATTTCGTTATTTCCTTATTAAATAAATTTTGAAATTAACTTAACCTAATAATAGTATATTTATTGTATTTCAACATATATAAAAATAGTTTAAATGAACTGATTTTCTCAATAATTTCTCTGATTTACTATTATGATACAGAACTGAAAAAGTGAGTGGGACATGTGGTCCAACGGGGTGTACTTTTGCAAAACTGTGTACTTCAAAATATTTAGTTACCGGCCTAAAAACGAAGTTCAGACACCCATCTCTCATAAAAACGCACTTTAGACACTGAAGTCTCAGGTGGTTTCCTCTTTTCAACCAAGATATAACCCAACTAAATATTTTACTCTGAAATTTCCTGGCTGAAAAAATAAGAAATGGAAATACCAGCCTACCATTGTACCAACTACTAAACTTCTATTTCAATTTCTTTTTAATATCTATAATTAGTATTATAACTATATATATAGTTTTATGGATTTAGCTGTTATATGGATACTTATAAAACTTGGATTTACATAGCTATTTTGATCGTATTTGATGCCAGTACTTTTTTAGATGTCCTCGAAGTGACCAATAGCGGTATCAAGGAGAAAGATTTGCTAAACAAAAGGCAGCACTCATTGCTAACGTTGAGTCCAAGTTACTCCTGTCAAGTGAAGCGTAACGGCAATGAGTCAATGTTACTCAATAAAGTTTGATACTCAACCGATAACGTTGAATTAGACACTTAGCTTTTGTTAGCAAACAATTGGAGTGACGACTCATCTGGCGACTAACTACTGCTACGTTCAAGGGGTAATAATGGGAATAACATAAATTTCATGAGGAATAAACTCAACGATTTCATTCCAGGGTTAATTGAAGTGAATAGTAAATAAATTCGGAGCAAACTAATTAATCATAAAATAATTATTTTAGTAGTAATGATAGAAATAATGCAAGAACTAGTGAAAATTAAAAGACGTAAGGGGACTATTATTCAGGTTAAGGAGGTGAGTTCGACATCTGATATAAATTAATTTTTTTAATCCTTATTTTATTTATTATCTTTTGGTTTTTATTGTTTTATTAAACTATGCTTACTGCAAACCGGATTGTATGAAGCCTTAGTCGATTTGTTCTTTTGTCCTTCTCAGGATTATTCATGGAGACACAAAGAAGATGTTATCGTTTCCAAGCACCAGTTTTCTACGTTCAAGGGGCTGATTTATTACGAGCTAGGGTGGGACAATGCCGCAGAAGTGTCGCTATTAAGAGGTCTCAAGGGCGGTGCTGCACGTAAACTGTTGAGTCATGTCGTAAAGTTGAATGACAAAGATAAATCGAGTAATGGGTACTATAGAAACTTAAATACTTAATTTAAAAAATAAATAAAAAGTTATTGTACTGATGATTCTGGGATATACTAAGCACATGCCGTGGGTATCAAAATATATTTTTATATTGCAAACTGCCACAAACGTGGGCAACGTTATACGTCATAATACACGTTAATAGTCATAATTGTACACTTCTATACAAAAAAATATTGATATATAAAATAAAATAAGTAAATAAATATAACAAAAAAAACATAAATAAATAAAATCACTATATGTATATAAGAAGAAAAATAAATAAATAAAATGAACATAATCAATCTAAGCAAAATAAATTATATACGATATTTAAAATCTCGACGTAAGGATTCCCGAGACCGCTCTATCCCCACGCATGAGGGCTAGAATAAGGACCTTCGAGATCTCACCTTAGCTCTCTCACCGCGTCTCTAGTAATGCCAGCCAGTGGAGGCTGAGTAAATGCGCTAAAGTATCAAAATATTAGGAAAAAAAAATTAAAGAAAACAAATAAAATTAAAATATTAAATATAATATGCATGCCTGTATTTGCTCTACACTGTTTGTTTTTTTTCTTAATTTCCTTCATACCTAACCGCTCTAAGAATGATTATGACATTTTTATGTTTTTTAAGCTTGGTAAGGGTGAAACAAAGGATTTTCTTTTTTTAGCCCAAAAAGGGTTCTATGCCGAAAAATATTTGGTCTATACAAATATTTACTTTCCTACACTGAAGCATTAACATACGACACAGTTTTCTGTATTTTAATTAATACTTACATCTCAGATAATAATAATAAAGGATAAAGTAGGAATATGAAACCTTGTTTTAATTGTATATTGAACCTATTGATTCAGATTTATTGGTCTGGAGATTCAGCTCACATGAGATTTGCAACGGAATAAGTTGTTCTATAGAACTGTACTTTCACCAAGTTTTTGTTGTCTACCTGCAGCTGTTGAGATTTTCAAAATTTATTTTCAGCTTTTCAACAATTTTTGTGAGTTAGGCTGTATTAATTACTAAAAACTGTGTAGCTAGGTTTTTGTGGAATAAATTCCCATTTCGTTTCCACACAACAATTTTTTGTTCATTCAAATCTGTAGTAATAGCATTTTTAAAAAATGGAGATATTGGTAATATTGAACTCCTATTCTCAACTATATTATTTGACGTTAGTTAAAATATTACTCACTTATCATCTTAATCCCCTAGCGCAATCCCTATCCAACATAACCCGTAACTACAATCCTTCCCGAAGATTAAAACGATAGTGGTGCAGAGACCTATTGTAAATAATTACATTGGAGTTATGGTAATAGCCAGATTCTCAACTTAAGTCCTGAGCGTCTGCGGTTCCTCATTCATCTTCCACTGGCTTTTGATAGACGAGTGACTTGGTTGAGAGAGATGCATCGGGATCTCTGTAATTTCGCGCTTTCCTCCATAAGTGGGGAAGAGCTCGGTTTGGGCTGCTGTAACTGAATAAATAATTATCTGTCTAAGCCAGATTCAAATCCAGGCCCTCGTAGTTTGTGGTATAGTGTCTTACTAACTGAACATCCTCACTCCACATTTAAACCCAGCATAAGAGGTAAATCCATTTAAAATAAAATGGGATTCTTTATTACCGCCTTTTCCTAAAATAATAAAAATAAAATAAATAAATAAATTCTATTTTAAAAAATTGTACTGAACCCATGAAAAGTCTCATGGAACGGTCAGCGAGGATTATCCCCCATTATAGAAATTTGGAGACCCCCTGGAATGTCTTCCTACCTCAGGTTCCAATCTAATCCAATATTATAACAGTACAGAAGTAACTACCTTGTGTGTTTATTTTTTGTGTATTTATTCAATTTGTTTTAATTTTTTGTCTCTGGATCGAAAATTATGTATATACAATTTTAATATAAGTAATAAATAAGCGTGGTCACACTATTTTTGGCAAATATTTGTTGTAAAATTAAAATTACCTTATAATTGTATCCTAGAATAATAAACAATTTTTCATTTCATTTCAGGTGATCTTCATGTTTTATATAGATTCTGGATACAAATTGTTATTTTGGATATTTATGGATAATATAATGGATCATTCTACACACAGAGAAAGAAATTTATTCATTCATACTGCCCAAATACATTGGGTTGCCACATTACACAGCATACTGATCAATCCGTGATCGGACATATATAAATTATATATTTTTATATGATATAATATAATAGAAAGATAACATTTTTTTTTTCCACAGTATTCTTTTACAATTAATACCAGTCTACAAACTAAATACGAGCTTTTCAATTTATTCATTTTTTTCTTTCCCTTCTATTTTACAACCCTTATTTCATTTTATCAACAAATTCTCCTATATAACAAATATTAGAATATTAAAAATAATAAAGTAATAAATAAATAAATTGCTTAAATAACATGCCATCCCTCCTCTGGATAACCCTACTCATTAATTTCCATGCATGTATCCCAGGGAGTCAAGTATTATATTCTCTGTCATCCTAGCCAGAATAGATAAATTATATTCCCCAACTAGACCATATATAAGTCCGAAAATTAAAGTGCTCAGTCAGTACTTTATCCACTCATCTGTACACTTCTTAAAATAGCCACTTCTTGAGAGTATATTTTTGAAATAAACATCAACTTCACACTACTAAAGTTTTTAATATATTATTTATTTAATCATATTATGTGATAATAGAGAAAGAAAAAAAGGTTTACTTTAATTTATGGAAATTCAGTGGCTATTATTTGATAATACTGAATAAAAGATTGTTGACGTAGACTGCTAAAAATAGATGTTTATCCTCGTAAGCACCAAAACGATTTGCCACTGACGAGGTCCCACTTCCTCGAAGGACCCCATCATTCAAATCTATGGAATGCAAGGTGAATTCAAAACCTTCTACAATTTTTCTTTATAATTTATTCTGAAAGTCTCTTGCGACTTTATTTCTTAGCCTTTTTATTCTTTTAAATTACTGAATAATTTAAGCCTCCTTTTGTCTTATGTATACCTGATGTAATAACTAAGAGGCGCAAATGGGAAAACACAAAGAAAAGAAAATGATGCCATCATAAATTCCTAAAATAGCTAATGAGAATTTCATTCTATTCATCGATGAGATGACAAAGGGGAAGGGGTTACTTTATCATCTCATCGATGAATAGAATGTCACTAATAACTCCATAAATAAAAAAAAAATAGTAACGTCTTATCATAATTGGTAGTAAACTATCATTAATTATAGTAACTATATCCGTAAGGTGCTAACGTAATAATTTAAATATATGTTCGTGTTTATGAGCAACAATGTTTTTTATTAAGTTTATAGGACTCCAGACAAACCACGTAAGTTTAAAAAAGTGAATGTTTCGAAAAATCTTACCTACACGTTATTCATAATCCAGTGTAGCATTTAAAAAATGATACATGAGTATATATCAATTGATAGAGAAAATATATTTAGTTACATATCTATATTTATAAAAGGGAATGGTTCGAAAGTTTGTCCACAATACACCAATACTCATTCACATGCTTTTTTTTTCTTACAAATTTTCAGAGTCGTCATGGGAAGGCTTACTGTAATCCACGATTTATCGAATAAAAAGAAATTATTAACGTAAGTTAACATTATTTAAGAAATTATACTCAGAAAGTATACGTTTTTTCGCAGTTATTATACCTATCGAGTTGTTTCTTCCTGAAGAATAATTAAAAAATATTAGTGAAATATTTTTTTCGTTCTGGAGAAATTTATAGATATATATTTTTTTTTCTGTTAGTTACATACCATTGTATTATGATTAAATTATATATTAACTGACAAACACACATTATCATTATATAAAATCATAATGCAACTTTATATATCATTTCCTGTGACAATAAGTACAGACTACTGTAAATGGTAAAATAAAAACTATCCACAGTAAAGTATTATGAAATGAAAAAATAACTTTATTCTGGGACATA
>NW_027116122.1:26782-44009 GCF_000696795.3 Halyomorpha halys | reverse complement strand
CTCGTCCTAACCTATTTTCTGCTTCGATACTTAAAGGTTTGTCAATCTAATTTCCTCAGGGGCCTCTGGTAATGTGACAAACTTAATACAGATGTTTTCACATCCGAGGATGCTAAAAGGTTCCCATAAGGATTCCCTGATCAGGAGCAGATGACGAAACACCTTAATAGTATCCCGGATGTCCAAAACTCGATACATAGCAATATATATGTGTGTGTGTGTGTGTAAGTGTATATTTTTTTTTTTAACATCTGAATTTTTCCTTTTTCATTCACTAGTATAAAAGTCAGCCATGAAAAGATAATAAATAAGTTCAGTGAAGAGTGTAAAGCCAAAGCCCTAAATATTTATAGCTGGTGATAAATCTTAATTTCCTCTTTTAATGTCCAATAAAGCACTACTGGCCCATTTAATTTAATGTTACTGAGTAGATATATACTCAACATTGTTAAAGTATTTACCCTAAGTAATACTAACATTACCTTCAACCATTACTTGCGTTTTAATGTTGTTTTAATCTCCCAATTTGGCAGTAAATGTATAACTTTATACACAGTTTAATATTTTTATACGTTTAAAATATTTTTACTCCGTTCTAATTCTAGTTTTTTCCCCAGTCTACTTTAGACTACATACAAAACAGAAATATCTTTAGAAAACGTCCAATTCTATCTAAGAGCAACGACATAATATCTATACCTTTCGGTTCTTTACATTGGATTTTTATTTGTTGACAGAGGTCTAAACTAATAAAAAATAAATAGGGACATATTTAAATAGTCTGTTATAGTAATAATAAAATAAACGAAATTAAACAAAAAATAAATAAAACTATGAATTTAAAAAAAACAACAGTATATATGTACATATGAATCGATATGAAAAAATTCATTTAATTACTAAAATTTAAAATCTTACTGACTTGTAGTAATATAATAATAATAATAAGTCTTTATTTATATATGAATACAAAAATCAATCATTCTTAGGAAAAAATTAAAGAAAAAAATTGAATATAAACGTTAAGTATATTCACATATTGACCTATTATAGGATACATATAGATTAGAGTCTTTTTTAGCGGAGACTAGCCAAACCTTAAAATCGGAGTTGCTGGTATTTAATTTTTCACAATTCCCTATCTCGAGCGTGCCTCATCCAAAATTAACCGCCACACTGTTTTATTATTTCGTCGGCCCAGCGCTTGCGTTGTCGCCCCCTTCGTCTCTTTCTGTCCAGGGGGATCCGCTCTGTAGCTCGCTTCGTCCAGCTGTCAATGGATTTCCTCACGAGATGGTCTACCCAGATACACTTCATTTTTCTACCGTAGCTTATGGCGTCGGTAACCATGGTTTCTTTTCTTAATCAAACCGAGCTGACTTTATCTTTTAGAGAGACTCCAAGCATTATACGTTCCATTCTTCGTAAACAGACGTTAGTCTTCCTCTCTATATTCTTTGTCAGAGACCATTTATGGCATCGATACGTAAGTGTTGAATACAATTGCTTTGCACCTTATATCTTGACGGCTTTTAAAAATATATCTGACACTACAAAATTTCTTTCATACTTTACCTATTCTGGGTTCAATTTGAAGATTCGTTCTAGCCATGCTATAAAAATATTTTTGTGATAAGGAATCTCCCAGCCTGTTTCCTTTTCTTTCTTCTTTCTTCTTTCCATCTCTACGTATCCTTTATTGTCTATGTACTTGTTTTTTATTATTTTTATGTACCCTTTATCCACTCCTCTGCGTTCCAATGCGGTTCCTATATTGTTGGGATATATGCTGTCGAGTGTTTTTTTTAAATCAATGAATCCCAAATATAATTTTAATTATAATTTTTCGATCAGCTAGTTAATTGTGAACAAAAGATCAATCAAACTCAAAACTTTTAGATTGGAATATTATCAATGTTTTCTAACACACATTTTTAAATATATCTTTTTCTTTTTTTTTATTGAATCTTTGGTATGTTTTAGATATGCCATAAATTTCAGACCTGATAATGCCACCTTAGCCAAAAATAAGTAGGATTAGTTTGTTGAAGTCCAGTGAATTGGCAACGCTCTCTGTAAACTCCTTGGTATTGAAAGTCGTTTCTACGTCAAAAGCTGGATTCATCTGTAAACATTACAGCTCACCATTTCCTCCAATCTAAATGCATCTTGTTACACACATACACTTACACACATTGTATCCCATTATTTTATACTTTACTGTTCACCTAATTTAAATACTTTTTTACTTTGTTTACTTTAAAAATTTGTTTCGTTATTGTGGCATAACTGTCGTCCCCACTCCTTCCAATACCAACGGTCACTTTATTTTTGACTGCCGTCAAAACAGGTATGCATTTTGTCTCATCATTTGATTTGTGTTTTTTTCTTTTTACATCTCTTTATTTGTATTTTCTTTAATATTTCTTCTCTTATCTATCTGTTACTATTACCATTTTCATTTACTATTTACAACATTTAATTTTTCTTATTATATCTTACTTTTTTACATTTTATACCCCTGTTATTTTACACTTATGTTTTTTTTTTCTCTTTTTTTTTTTCCTTTTGTAACTATGTGTTTGTATCTTTTTTAGCCCTGACAAATCCCTGCAACGTGGGGCGAAACGTTGGTTCAATAAAATAGTATAATTCTACTATTTGATTTTTTTTTTTACCGCACCCGGACCATATTCCATTCCTCTATTCACACGGTCAATCAACAATCTTCCAGTAAAATTATTCATCTATATTCAAAATCAATATTCTTATCATTTTACTTTTTAAATTCATAATATTGCAATTAGATAAATCAAAGACAAGATGAAGCTGTGGGACGAAAAACGATAAGTCTGTCGCTAAGGCCCTTGGCCCCTAACCCGGAACATAAACTTTTTGATTTGTGTAGTCAAAGCGCCGGCTAATAATTAGCCATTCTTTTTGTTGTGCCGATGACTAGCTTTGTTCAGTGGAGATGGCTGATGTTCCCTTCGGCCTAAGATAATTACGTCATTTTATTCATAACATATTCTCTTCCTTATTATTTTCCACCTTCTTTTTTCGAAGGTAAAACAAAAAAATATAAGATGTATTATCTATAAAGCGAATACTCTTGTTTATGAGGTGCGTTATAACGAAACCGAAACTGCTACAACACCTGTTCGATGGTGTCAGAAAATCGATTTGCAATTCAAATCAACTATCGCTTGATAATTGACATGACTAGAAGCTTTATGAGACACACTCCTGTTCTAAGTGAATCACGCGCATTTTCATGAGGTGAATATTACGATTCAGCTATTCGATGAAACTACATCTATGCACGCCTAGTTAGTTGTATAATTGATTTTTTTTTGTTTAAAAAAACCTATCTTCAGAACAATACACTTGTGGCTTTATTTGCTTTTTCAAAATAAGATTTTTTCATATTGTAAAAATTCTTGGTTGCCTCTGTTTAATTTAGGTATTCCCCCGAGTAAAAATTGGGGAGATATTACCCAAATTAATTATTATATTGGTAAGCTGGTTTAAATTAAGGTATTACTGATGGTTTGCTGGTAATGAGTGGACTGTATTTATAATAAATTGATATAATATACTTTAAAATAAAATACCTCTATTCTGGATGGTTTGAACAAAATAGTTACAATGTGATTAGTTGGTTAGTGAGAAATTTGGTTTTATTACATGAATGGGTTTAAATATTGCAGTTTACTTGTGTGATGTTCTTGAGACTTGAATGTTGATTCTTGTTTGAAGATGTACATGAAAGAAGGGTTCCTCTTGGTTCTTTTTCCTTATCCTCCTGCCGCCGCCGCCGCCTCTCTGGCCTGAGTGTACAGATTTACTCCCTCATGATTTATGAGAAGAGACCTTCCTGAAGAGTACTGTCTCTTTCTTCACCTGTCCAGGTCAAGATGGCTACTCAACTGGTACTAACCCCTTTGTTTTTGGGGATCAAGATGGCTGCCCAGGCTTCTTACCGCACATCTTTGCCACTAGATCAATTTCCTTTCAGAAGTGAGAGGGCGCCTTACTTAAACAGCCTCAGTTCACCAATGAAAATTTAGGCACTTAAATAATTTTGAAACCAATTCTCTCAGGTTCTCAGGAAACAACTAGCTACTTATTTATTATTAGACAAGTGGCACTAGGATGAAAATTACTTCGAAGTCCTTTTATGTCCACTCAAAAAAAAAAAAAAAGAAGAAAAGTGATTGCTCAATTTTTAATGATCCTAAAGGTAACTTGAAATAATAATAAATCGAAAGGAATTCGATAGAAATACGAGTGTAAAAAGTACCAATCACTTGTTAAAATATATGATTTTTTTTCTATAATTATATTTAATCATTATTATATGCAAATTGTCATAAGGCTATAATTGATACATAGTACAGGTTAAGTTGCAAACTCCTTTTGCATAATACGGTGATGTAGTTTTATTTTTAGTTTTAAACAGAAACAAAATAGTATGTATTAGTAAATAATATGAATAGACATACGTTTTTGTGGGGAGAATAAGAGATATTCTATCTATTCTGCCTTCAGTTCCTGGGCTAGGGACGAAATATGGTGAGCCTCTACAAGTAAATTAACCAGTATAGCAGTTTCGAAAATTTCTACAATTCTTATTTAATGGTTAAGTATTTTATATAGTTCAATAAAGTTCTGTTATTCATAATATACAGTTTATTTAAATACGCGTTTTATTGTTCAGTTATAAGTATACTTCAAAAAATAAATGATTTTGTTAGGGGTGTAAACAGAAAAAAGCGGAATCATTTAATTGTTAAACTTTTTATTTTTCATCTCAAAAAAGGAAGCAAATAAAATAATAGCAAATTGAAGGGTAGTTATTGAAGTAGATGCACTAGACTTGATTATTGTAGGATAGAAATATTGCAATTTATTTATATAAAATAAAAATATATAATAAATGTTGAATAAAATAATTTGTTAAACACAGTTTGAACACATTTTGTTTCTTAACTCATTCTTCGAATGGAAAGACTTTGACTATTTAATAAATTTTATCCGTTTTTGTTAATTGTATCTTATTTAATTTATTTTATCATATATTTAATCAATTATATCAGCTTATGACTAATTATCATAAGATTATTTCACAGACAACATGACGTATGCAATATTTTTTAAAATAAGCTTCTAAAATCTGCTCAAATATATGATTCAATCTAAGGAACAGTCATGTTAATCTTATGACATCGGTATTGCCTGGAGGCCTTCAAGGATTTCGAAAATGTCTCATAGTATGGTTATTATTTATGAACTATAACGAATCAATTTCTATATTAGTTGAGTCATAAGACTCAATCTGAACAAGTATAATTATATCCGAATTTATTTTAATTTTGCAATATCAATAATGCTGCTAAATAATTTTATTAAAAAATCAACAGATATCCCTTAACTTATTTATTAACTATGTTATTTGTTCAAGAATCATTCATTTTCTTGTTCACTGGCCTCAACAAACTGTTCTTTCTTGCTGGAATGAGAAAAATAGGCCCAAATTATTAATATATTGAATCTAGAGAAGGTGAAAAAATAATACAAGTAAAAAAATCAACACTGTTCGCCAAACCATATCGAAAGATAAAACTTCTCAAAGTAAACTACAGGAACTAAGAAGTGTAGTAATGTGGTAAAATTCTTGAAAATGATAATTTGGAAATAATTCCTTAGTTGGTAAAATACTTAACCCAGTTTGTTCATTATCGAACACACACTATTTTTACCGCCCTCTCAGATATGTACATGTACAATATCAATTAATTTGATATCTAAGATCATGTTGTAGTAACTGCTTTTTCTAATGATCTAAGATATTAATATTTCGTGAAATACTAGAATAAAACTGAATTTAATACTTAATACATGAATTGTACTGTTACTCAGTTCTATACCAAAACCTGCAATTACTGTAATCATAACAAAAATATTTATTATAACTATAGTGTAATAACTTTTTTCACATGGCTCCCTCAGTAATCGACAATTAATCATTTAGACAACGTTGTGTTTATGTGAGCGAACGGTTATCCACAGGCACTCGACAGACAGAGAATGAAGAGACGAGGATGTCCTCCGCAGTACGTGATTCGGGGAGACTTTCACTAGCTTAGGATCGCATCCTGACCTTGGCCGGGATCGAACCCGCGACCTTCGCGATGAGGCAATCCCGAGGATATGCTGAATGCTTTCACTGGCTACCGGCAGTTCTGGGTCGCCGAACTTGGTCATCCAGCGTCTGTACCGGCTCTTGCATCACTGCTTCGATTCACTATCAGCGATGCGTCTAGTTCAAATTTAACTAAGTAACTTGGGCATTTGATATTTTTAAAATTATTGGAATTAAAAACCATATAATATAAGTTTTAAGAAACTTCAAAAAAGAAAGTTATATTAATCATACTTACCTGGAGAAGAACCTCTGAAAATTTAAGGTACGAACAACACAGAATGAATTGATAGAATTTGGTGCTTTCCTTATGCTATTAGCTCTGTTTTCATTTCTATGTAAATCATTTCCAGACACAACACTTTACGTCAGCAAACTACTACGTAATTGCCCAATCATTAGCGAATATGGCAAAACATCTTCTCCATAGAAAGTTATGTTATCCATTTCAGTAATCCCAAGTATTTTTATGCATTTTGATAGTGTGTTTACTATAAGATAGTTAAGCCAGACCAGGCCAAAACTTATTTATTCATAATCACTCTCTCTCGCCTTTTTAGTTACACTGGTTTAAGCAACATTAACTTCAGCGCTAGTTGTGAGAATTCGGCTTTAGCGCACTTGCTCAGCCTCCACTGGCTCACTCCCAGTACCACACGTGAGGGATAGAGTGGGCTCAGGTATCCTCAGGTCGATTGTGTAAATACTGTATATAAATGTGACTAGAGATTTTTTTTATTTTTTCATACATATAGTTTGATTATTTTCATTTTCTTCATCCTTCTGTTTGTATATATTTTGAGAGAGATTTTATTTATTTTTATCTGTTTTTTTGTCATTTATTTATTTTTATTCTTATTTTATTTTATTTTAGTATGAATGTGATCATTCATCACTATTACCTATTGCTCAAAACTGTGTGACAGATTGTAATATCTATTGATTAATAAAAAATTTATATTTAAAAAAATTTGGGAATATTAATTTTTATTATATAAATATTTAAGTTACAATGTGTGAAGTCTCCAGTTGAGCATTATTTAATTATTCTTTCTCATGTCTTCACGGTGGTTTCTACTTTTTTTAGGGCCTACTCTATCTAGTGACATTCCAGGACCTGGTCGACTTCTTCCAAGATTGCTTCTTCTGCCAAGACAGGGCAGGACCATTTACTACTCATTCACGAAATTCGAACATATTTTCATGAAGAAGAAACTGAGAAAAAATAGCCGGATTATTATGTTTTAAATATAATGAATTAAAACGGTCTATGGGAGGGAATAAAGGAAAAGCATAAATCATCTTGAGAGCCAGGTGGATTTAGCGCACTTGCTCAGCCTCCACTGGCTCACTACGAGTGATGCGGCGAGAGGGATGCGCTGGGATCTTTTGAGCTCTACTCTATCCCTCACACGTGGATGAGGGATTCAAGCAGATACAAGGGATTCAGATACAAGTAGGTAGTTAGGTACGTAATTAGCACTATGTATATTATATTATAATTCAGAAAATAATAATTAATCAAATTTCGTAGGTGACCATAAAATCAAGTACAGATAGGTGAACATTTATCTACATGTTATGGTTCAAAAACAGAATTTGAGATAAATGTTCAAGGGGAAGGTGACTCCGTTTTTTTTTTTTTTTTTTTCAGTTTTAGTGTTAATAAGAGACAATGAAAAATTAGCAAGGGCAAACACAAGTGACATGATGAGTCGATGGCCTTTTTGGGAAGAGCAAGACCGTACTGTAAGAGTAGAGAGACCGTACTGACAGACCCAGTGACCGCGTAGACTAACTACAGTGGCCAACACGTTCACTTCGGACAAATTCACTCTAAAGACAAGGTATTTTCTATAAGTTCACTTCTGGCCGGTACAAATCTTTTATTTCAAATCCTTTAATATTTGAAAATAAATTCAAACAAAATAAAAAAAAAAATTATGAATAAAGTGAAGCAACTGCTTTGCTCTTTATTATTCTGTATTTAAAGCTGTAAATTAAATAAAACAACGTAATATATATATATATAAAGTCCTCACTCACTTCTCTTTGATCTGAACCAAGAACGCTCAGACCATAGCCCTACCGTGCTCAGCCATCACGTCCTCTAGAGTCTTTTATTATTACCAGATGCAGTCACCTTCAGAGAAGAGGGAATTGAACTCAAACCTGACAACAAATGCCCTCCCCTCTCTCTCTCTCCTCCTGCAAGAGAATCATTAGCTGCAGTATATCGACTTCTGACAATCATCAATCAGCGATATGTTATTCCGATCTGACACCCAGCATCGATATTTTCTTCTTGTCAGGCGGACATCTTTTTGGCAGCGGCCGCGAGAGAAAGGTGTCGCGGCTTGAGTAATTAGCGAGGTCCCGTCGTGGGTGGACAATGCTGGCGGATTCCACTCGCAAATTACACGAGGCTGGAATGCGGAAACTTTTTTGAAATTTATCTGATATTTCGATAAAACTATAGTTTGTATTGGTCATATGTCCCCTCGTTAATTATATTACGAAAAACGTAAAAGAAAATAAGTTTATTTATTAATGTTCTCTTCCGAGACTATATGTCCTCCTTTTCCCTCGGTCAACTTCTCCATACATTAATTTATGATCAACAACATTCAAACCATTAAAAAAAAAATGTTATATTTGGCACGATTTACACATAATCCTTGTCCTATAGAACAAACTATATATTATAAGTCTGTTTTCATTGATTTATTTCTGCTTACCTTGTTTATTTTGCTAGATAATTACAATTAGTATCTATTATTTATAATCATTACTATATTATTGCGATTTTGAGATAGTTGAATCCGAATTATCAACCTAAATACTTTAGAATCCCCTGAGTCCAAAGAACTAAGTATTGTCAAATGATCTGTGTAAACTACTGTTTGTTCAACAAAATATGATGCTGAAACAAACTGAAATAATGGATGCTATGTAATCCTAAGTTGATTCCAAATCAACATATCGAAAGTACCACTCTACATCTTCAATTTCACACTTTTTACATGTTTCCTTGTAAGCAACTCTAATGGCTATTATATCAATAATAACTTTTTATATCTATGCACAATTAGCGGCTCTTTAACATCAATTATCTCTATCCTCTTTAAATCGTTTGACTTCTGAATTATTGAAATGTCAAATCTTCTAAATGCCTCCGCATAAAGTTAATATTATTTTATTTATCTGAAATAATTAACCACCTCTTATTGGTAGAGTAGTGGTAATAGATGAACAAAATATTTAAAAATTAATCAATCAAATAAGGAAAAACAAAGGAAATGAGATTAACTACTTACTACTGAGATTAAAATACCTAATATATAAATTGGATGAATGTAATGATAGATACGAGGAGAAGATAGTTGGGGTGCGGTCAAAGTGAAACACAAATAAGTTGGTTTAACCTATTTAATTGTGCCAACGTTTGTAAAATTATTCATGTTATGTTATTCTGTTTATACCTTCTTTTTTTATTTTCTATCCTTATTGTGGTTGTTATCTTGTTCTGTTCTTAGCCCTGAAGAAGGCTAGAAACTCTATCCGAAACGTTGGCACAATTAAATAGGTTACACCAACTTATTTGTGTTTCACTTTGACCGCAACCCCAACCATTTTCTCCTCGTACGTCATCCTCGGTCAACTATCTCTCATAATTAGTAATGATAGATAGAGGAAAAACGTATAAGTGAACTGAATTTAAAAAGTGGATGTTTACAAAACACGTTTTTACATTATATATTATATATTTTCGGTAAAATCTAAAAAAGTAAATAGACCTAAACTAGCGGACGTTGCAGCCGTGCAATCACTTCACTAGGTCAGGGCGCGGCAATTATGGCACCCAAAAATAAGCCTTTCACTGAAAAATAAAATATCATGTAGCTGGAAGGCCATGTGAAATGAAAGTCCCCCAAACAACTCAAAATCTATTTTAAAAAAAGAACTTAACAATGGACCACGTCAAATCGTTCCTATCGCAGGGAGTAGGTCGTAATAGCTGGATTGAGAATAGAACATACGAATATAACTCATTGATATCTAATCAATGAATAAATACCACAAAAATATCAATATTGTTGAAGTACAGTTACAGTCAGCTACATCTTTCAGAAATACCATTTCTATGCCACGAATATAAGTAGATTAGGAGTGGGACCTTTGGTATTAATTTTATTAAAGAAAAAGTAACCGAAAAAACACGATTTAAAGTATAGATGGATTTATTTAAATATCATATTAAAATTCACATTAGAATAATTACCTATCTCAAATTAAAGAGTTCGTACTTGCGGGATTAAATTTTAAAAAAAATTGTAATAAAAATAATTGAAAAATCAAAGGTATAAATCTAAATATCTAGAAAAATAAAAGCATGGCATCCATTGCGTTTTATGTCCTGTATCAGTAACAACAGGATTTTTGGACCTAAACCTAAAAGTACTTAGGTATTAAGTAGTGGACTAAAAGTAAAATTAAAAAAAACAATTAATTTATTTAATTATTTTAATTGTTATTAGAAAGAAAAAAATATTTAAATAAAACAAACATAAAATCGATGTTCGAATTTCTCTAGTATTCAATCCTAACAATCCAAAATCCTTCGTAAAATCCTCAATGCTCCTTACTGCTATGTACTAGTAGCTGATTTACTTGGGATGCCAGGATAATTGCTGAAGGCAATTACCAAAAATAAGTTAATTAATTGATTATAAATTGAGTCCTAAAAAACTATTATTATAATTGGATTCCTTTCCAAAGGCTGTTTGTGTGTTTATCAGTTTACCAATTAAACACCTTTATATTTATAGAATGTTCTTACCATTAATTATATAGGATAATAAAGAGTGGTATATTAGGTTATATAATAGTATATAAACTACATAAAGAAACTAAGTATTTATTTACAATTTGTTACTATGATTAAAATGATTCAGATAAAGGTTGCCATAAAATATAAATTATTACATGATTACTTATTAGTTAATTTATACTTATAGCTGCTGATGCCGTGGGATGTAGTGCCGTAGGTGTCTTCTGTTTCATAAGGGATGTCCAGGTGTGGTGGCCCTTCTCACGACTTCGTTTGGTGTCTCAGTCAGCATCCTGACTGTCCTCACTCGTCTGAGCCTTCCTCTTGAGTTGCTCCTCCGTCTAGCCCTTCCTGTAGAGTGTCTCCCTGTTCTTCTGTAAATTCCCTCTTGTCTTTTTCTCCCACTTCCCTTTTGGGGCGTTACCTTATTTTTAAATCTCTTCTCTGATTGGTTATCGATGTCCGAAGACCCCCGAGGCAGGCGTCCCCCTCCTCAGGGCCGAGGATGTGTAACAAAAAGTTTGAAGGGCCTGCAACTGGTTAATTTGATTCTGGTCCTTCGTCACAAGCTATCATTTTTGTTAGAACACTTAAAGGTTAGCCAATCTAATTTTCTCAGGGGCCTCTGGTAATGTGACAAACTTAATAGAGATGTTTTCATATCCGGGGACTCAGTAAGAGACTCCTACCCTAACCAGGTATCGGGGACAGATAGCAAAAAACCTTAATAAACGACATATTGTTGAAATCATGGCTAATTCCTCGATACATAGCATTACTTTATACCAAATAAAACCACACATAAAGACCTTCCTGTTCCTTATGTAACCGATTTAGCCCTAACCAGACATGACTCCTTCCATTATAAACTCCCTAAACACTCAAATCCCGTAGTTTCTAACCTCTTCTATTCCTGACAATCCTCCGAGGCGCCTGAAAAGAATATGGCCACGAGACCAACTAATGTAAAATGTCATTAGAGTGCTACCAATGGGTAGTTGCTCTACACGCCTGTAACACTCCATTTTAACTAAGATCATATTTACTAAATGTATTATGTAATATACAGTTGTAAATTTCAATAAAGATATTAAAACAAAACAAAAAAAATTAGATGTAATTCGAAATATGAATGGTTGCTAAGAGTAAATAAAAGTGTAGAGTCAATAATAATAATAAGTTACTAGGAGTCTTTTCGTCGTTCCTTCTCTTTAGTTTCTTTTCAGTTCTATCTACCTTTACCATCCAATGCATTCTTACAGCTTTGTGCCTTGTCAACATGCTGTATGTTTTACAATTATTCATGCAATACAGTATATAGTAATCAAGCCCATCGCCTGCGTTAGAGGCGCCCTGGGCGAAATTTTACCCGGCTCCTTCTCCCACCTCTCCAAATCGGCCTGGGGGCCAATTCCTTACGTTTTCGAGGTTTGTTCATTTGCACATCCATGTTCTTTGTAAGAATAGGAATCGTAGCAAAGAAATGAGTAATTGTTGATAAATACATAGGGAAGAAACCAAAAATTAATTTTGCAAATGTAATATCGGCCTCAAATAAGGCCGAAGCAGTTTTCAGTCAACCTTTACCAATAATTATATTTATATGTTTCAATAATCCCTTCATGAGTACCAAGAAATATAATCTTCTAGAAAGTCATTTGAAAAATTTTGGACCACTTAATATGTGGTTAAATAGGCTTTTAGAAGGTGTCCATCAAGTGATGACGCGTATGATCCCTTGATCGTAGGTATCTAGAAAAATACAACAAAGAAGATGAAAACAGATATATTTTAGATACTGTATGTTTTATATTATAATCAGTTGTATTCTATTCTACGATTCTATTTGAGTCCCAAACTGCTTCACCTAGCCCTAACACGGTACCCAAGAGCACCATTGGTGTTAACCTAACGTTACTTGAGCCTGCAAACATAATACCCATAAGACAAGTCTAGTTTCATTTATCTGGTGTGATCCTGTTGGAAGAGTTTTTATTAAATTTTGATTTTTTTTTTATCTTAATCGTCTGAAGTATAATCGTGTTAATTTGAAAAAAAAAACATTGATGCTAATATTTTCAATTACAATATTTTCTGATAACTTTTACTGTTTTTTAGTTTTTTCGCATTTATGAACATTACTAAAAATTTAATTAAATTCTTGTTTAATTCAATGTTTTATTTACATTTCATGTACTCATAGGCCTGTTTCTTATTTTAAATTATTTTTTATGACACTCTAAAAATTTCTAATTGTTGAAAAAGTTCCATATTATAAAACAATGGTAAATAAAATGTAAGGTCAAAAATTATAGTTATATCATCATTTATAAAAGTTATCAACCATATCCAACATAAGAAACGTATCATATTTCGGAACAATTATTTCATCGTTTATTTACGGCAATACTTCAGTGTTTTTTAACCTTTGTGATTACTACCAATCAGTAAAAATATCTTCATGAACATATAGTCTCAGATTTTTCTCAACATTTTGAAATTAACAGTTGTTACCATCAAGGTTGATATCTCCTTTAAAAGTCGTAGATAAATAAATATATAAACAATTTCACTTTTTTATTGTTTCGTTTTTTAGGCAATAAGTATTAGCCAAACACAGTAGGTTTCTCTAGATATCCATTATATAAGATATATTGGTTGTCCTTAAGGCTTCTGAAAAAAAACAAAAACAGTTATTAACAAAGAAATAGAGATTTGTCAGTCCTGACATTAGGATGCGTACTTAACTACGTTTCGCACTCCAAGCGGTTACATCATCCTTTTGAATTCCCTTTATTCATCAAATGAAAAAAAAATGCTTTCATAATTATTCACTATGAAGTTAATTTTATTTGAACAATACAGTAATTAATTACTTTGTTTCTGTATTTTCTACCCTAGGGCAAGAGTTATGGCGCTTCTTGTGTTTAGATTTTCGTGGCCTCTTTTTCGTACCATCGAATTGGGGAGGGGGAAAGATCGATCAGTTTGACAATTTACCTCTATAAATTTATTTTTATGACAATTTTTATTGTTTTACATAGTAAATCCAGTCATGGAAATAACTAGAGGGTCATTTTTTTTTAGTTTTTAAGGTGCATTAGGTAAATTAAATATCCCGACAAGGTATTGAAAATAAGTTTTTATCTCTTCTATAAGTACCAACTTGTATAACGTTTATGGATTATTCATTATGAAGAGAAGAAATGAAAAAATTTCCTTTGAGCAAGGGAACTAGGAGATTTAAAGAAGGCTCTAGACTTGTTCGTGGTGAGAGAACCCCTCGACTCAGTGTTTTTAAAACTCCTCGGGTATAAAGTTGCATTTTTTGGGCTAAATCTGATTGAAAATCTCCAATAAACAATAGTTAACATAAAACAATAAAATTTAAAAGAGAATATTAAATGAAGACTTTTCTTAACACATTATAAATTTGTTAGTTATTTAAATTCCTAAATTGTATTTTTGCGTGTGTAATTACTGGTATCGCCCTTAGGTTCAGGCCTAGTGGTCCTATTGGGAGAATTCCGCCCTGTTCCTCAAAATATTCTTGAGTTTAAGGCCAACTTTTGTAGCCTATTTGGCTTCTTATTCTCAATGGCCAAATGGTTTAGTCCCGTTATTCTCAAGACCAGGTTTCTGAACGTATCCTAGAACAGAGTTCATAATTGCAACTTTTATTTTATAATACACTGCAACTATCATTATACATAATTTAAGTTGTGAAACAATTTTTTTTTCAATTTCTTATTCAAACAACTGCTCCTCCTCCATGCCAATTTTAGCTCCTAATTCTTGATTAAAAGAAAAATAAGGTTTTTAAACGCACACATAGACACTATTTATGTTTGGATAATGTTAGTTATTTACTAATCCTTCTGTATATCCTTTTATTCATTGGTTGTTATCTTGTTTTATATTTTTTAGCCTTGATGAAGTCTTGAAACTCTGGCTGAAACGTTGGCACTAATATATAGGTTATTACTTATTTGTGTTCTTCACTCCAATTATCTTTTCCTGATATATTATCCACGGTCAACAATCTACTCACCATTATGAAAAATAACGTTGTTTACAGAGAATAAAACAGAACAGTTAAACATAATAGCTCCTTGTTTCAGCGATCAGAGTACGTCCTCAACCAGGACTGAAACCCTAGGAGCGGAGTATCACCCCTTGCCAGGATTCGCATAGGCTCGAATTTCCTTCCTCGCCTGTTCTGAAGTCAGTAACTAGATATTCTCGTTCACCTCAACAGGTTTCACACCAATAGGATTTCCAAGTCCATCCCATCCAATCGTACAGTATTTATTGCGAATCACACAGGTAAGAGAAAACATATTTTAAATCATTTTTCCTTGTCATATTTAATTTTCTTTTCACGGAGAAAACTTCATAGATTTTCATGGGGTTAGTATTAGTCTATTATTTTTAATGTTGGTTTATTTTTTTTTAAGAATCTAGAGTGTCAACTTCATAAGACTAACATTTGTTATCTCTCTACCTTGTCTTTCGGCAAAATTGGGTTTCTAATTTACTGTGATTCAATAAAATGAATTTAAATATTTTGATACGGACGAGTTGACTGGGACAAATTTCGTAATGATTTGGAAAACAAACTGGACTTAAAAAATCCACTTAAAACTAAACATGGCATTGACGAAGCAATAAAAAACTTCACAGACTCTATGAGAATTTGCATATATGACAACACGGCGACCAGTAAAATTATTAATACTATACGTACTAACTTGCCACAGCACATTCGCATCTCATTAAAGGAAAACCGCAGAGCAAGAGCGAAGTGGCACAGGACTAGATACCCCACAGATAAAACATAATATACTACATTGACAAACAAACTCAAAACAGAACTTAAAAAATTGAAAATATAAAATTTCACTAATTTAACTCAAAACCTCATGAATACTGACAAATCTTTATGGACGGCCACTAAGAAGCTTCTTAACTTCAAAAATTTTAATCACCCTCTTCTTACTGAATCACAAATATAGACTAATTCGGACGATGAAAAAACTCAGGTATTCGGTCAGCACCTTTCAAAAACATTTGACCCACACCATGACATTCTTAATCCAACCCACATCGAATACATTGAAGAAGAATTAAACATTCCACTCCAAATGACCCTTCCTCCTAAAGCATTTCATCCTTCAGATCCCTAATTACATCCCATATTCTAATAAATCTTCCTCCAAAATCCGTTCTATTCCTCACCTACATCTACAATGCTCTACTCAGATCCACTTACTTTCCTGACCCATGGAGATTATCCATAATCAAAATGATTCCCAAACCTCAAAAGCCGCCTGAATACCCATCCTCCTACCGTCCTATCGCTTTGTTACCAATCATGGGCAAAATCCTTGAGAAACTCATCTTAAGACGCCTGTACCCTATCCTTGATTCCATCCACATAATCCCAGATCACCAGTTTGGTTTCCGAACATCCCACTCCACTATCCAGCAATGCCATCGTGTGGTTGATATTGTCTCGTCTTCATTGGAGCACGGAATGTACTGCTCGGGAGTCTTTCTTGATATAGAAACGGCTTTTTATCGAGTCTGGCACCCAGGACTGTTATACAAGATCCGTAAATTCCTACCCCCTACATACTTCCTCATTATCCGTTCTTATCTCTCCGACAGATTATTTCAGGTAAATTACAACGGCGCTTATTCATCCCTATTCCGTCAGTCTGCTGGTGTACCTCAGAGTAATAGCCTTGGTCCTATCCTTTATACAGTATTCACAGCTGACATCCCAACCCAACCTAACACTATCCTCACCACGTATGCCGATGACAACGGTCTATTGTCAGTGAACAATGATCCTTACATTGTATCCCAAATCCTCCAATCCCACATCAGCACCCTTGAAGAATGGTACCAAAACTGGAGGATTAAAATAAATTACAAAAAATCCCACCAAATCACATTTACCCTTCGACGTAAACCCATTACCTCTTGCCCTACAGTATCCTTTAATAATACCCCATTTATTCCTGTCAAACAGATCTGTTACTTAGGACTACATCTCAACAAGCGACTGACATGGAATCCTCATACAAGACTGAAAAGACAAGAAACTGCTCGTAGATTCCGACTATTGCAACATTTACTAGACAAACGGTCTAAATTGCCAATCCATTACAAAAGACTGATCTACA
>NW_027116122.1:19457-26651 GCF_000696795.3 Halyomorpha halys | reverse complement strand
CACTAAACCATCAAATTCCTCCAGAAGCCAATCCTTACAGTCCAAAATTCTTCGTAAAATCCTTAATACTTCTTACTTTGTCACCAATCAAGTCATCCATCAGGACTTCAATGTTCCATATCTTGCCGATTTGGCCAGAACCAGATACCGTTCCTTCCATAACAAACTTCTCAACCACCCAAATCCACTTGTTTCTCACCTGGCTTCTCCTTCATTACCTAATAATCCTCCTAGGCGTCTGAAAAGAAAATGGCCTCGAGATCTTATCCTCTAGAAATCTTATTAGAGTTTTATCAGTAGGTAGATTCTCCACATGTTTGTATCTTGTCACTATGTTACCTACAGCAAATTTACTTGTTGTATATATGTGTATACAGTTGTAAATAAATTATTTAAAAAAACAAAAAAAAAACATTTCGATACTATTTTAACAATTCTTGGAAATCCGTTATGATCTTCATTATATCTTCTCAAACTCAATAGGCTATGCCACCCCTGGACCTCATCCTCAGGGAGGATGTCCTTAAATATGAAGTTAAGAGGCAGGGACTACAAGCGCTGCCGGAGGAGCTCCGAGAGAGAATCAATGAGACTCCTAACTTATGGAAGAAAATACTGCGAGAGGACTCAATACAGAAGTGGAATGGACGGTGGATAGCAAGCCAGAAGGGCGCTACCTTGAGAAAATTCTTCCCTACCGTCTTTTCTAGATTGAAGGCTAAATGGGTCCTCCCAGACTATTGGGTCTCACAGATCCTAACAGGACACGGGGGGTTTCGGGGAAAGCTGTAGAGCTTTGGAAAGAACATCGACCCCCGATGCCCAACGTGCGGAGTTCCTGAAACAGCGGAACACGTAATAATAGATTGCTCTGCCATGGAAGGACACCAAGCCAGGCTGTCGAGAAAGACCGGGATTTACGCCCTCACCGAGTCGGACCTTCCCAGTTTGATAGAAGAAGATAATTATCCCTTCTTCAAGGAGTTCATTTACGGGTGGAAGGAGGTGGTGGGCCCCACTCATTACACGATGGGAAGGACTTGACCGCCCAACATCGGCGAGCCACCAGAAGATGAGGAAGCTAACCCGGATTGAGACCAGGAGGGCTGGACCAGCCTGGAAACTGCAGGAGGCACCCAGAGGGATGCAGTGGACAAGGTGCAACTCCATCAGACGTAGCGCTGGGCTGCACCACAGTTAAAAAAAAAAAGGGCAAAAAAAAAAATTGGTGATCCTAGGGAGTAGTGGCATGCACTACCCCACTGCTCCCGCACCCCGTATGCCAGAGATGGCAAGGGAGGGGGATAAAAAAAAAACAAAAAAACAAATAGGCTATGCCTACCATATCCCTCTACTTTTACACGAAGGCTTCCAGATAGGTAAGATTTATATATTGATGACTACCTTCTTAGCTATGTTCACCTAGACTGGCAGCTTAAATACCTAAAAATAACTTTACTAGCTAATATTAAAGTATTCTTTTAGAATTATATAAAGTAATTTATTATTTATAACCACTTATGGTGGTTATACAATTTTTTTAAACTATATGTGTCTTGATGACAAGATTTCACAATAGGAAACTGAAAAAATTGACAAATATGTTACAACAGTACATGAGTATGGGTATAAGTTGTACAATCATAAAATATAGAATACTTTATGTTCTAACTGAAATTGTATTCGTGGCAACATCATAAAAAATTAATATTATAAACTTCCTAAAAAAAAAATGCAGGATACAATTATATTACATGCATATATATCATCTTAGCAAGCGGCTAAACGAGATACAAGGAAAATATATTATATATTTAAGTGGCTAGAAATTAGAAAAAAATATATTAACTCCTGATGGTTAGGAAATCCTGAACCAGTTGAGGTCGTGCTGGCTAGTAATGCGGGTGAGGTCCGACAGGGGCCTCTCTCTCGGTATTGTCCGCTCAGGAGCTCTTTCCTTCTCCTTATCTCCTGATCACTAAGAAAATGTCAAAAATTTCTCTGAAGTCTTAGAATTCTTTCTGATTGCTTTAATCATCGCATTTCTTCAGCATAAATCGCATTTCATTTGTTATTTAAAAAAAAGTTGGAAATATGTCGATCCAAAATTTATATGATAAAAAAATACATTTAATGTGGATAGTTCACAAAAAACAACCAATTCTGGTCGGTAAAATTGTTTTTTATTTACATATTTATACATACAATTTTTTATTGTTTTTAAAATGATCTTTTATCTCTATTTGTAGAAACTAGAGACCTGTATTTTTGCAGTCGAGAACAAAAATGTGTAAATCGTGCAGTTAGAAAATCAAAATATGTACAAAACATCCAACAAATAATCATCAACTTTATTGGTTAATTAATGATATTAATGTAAGGAAAGCTAACCTAACCATGTTTGAATGAAATTAGCCTAGATAAATAGCATAGCTAAATACTCTCTTTTCTGCAAACATAAATAGAACAATACTTTAGCTAAAAACCTATATTTTGTCTATAACTGAAGAGCTATGAGGAAGCTAATTGTACTCAATCATTTTATATTCTAATATGAAAGTTTAATTTAATTTTTCAAACTACTTCAATTTATATATATGTATATATAGTTGGCCGTAAAAATTGATATATAAGAAGATGGTCAGGGTTGCGGTCAAAAGTGAAACAAAAATAGTTAACAACTATTTATTTTCCAACGTTTCACCCCACTTTGCAGGGCTTCATCAGGGCTGTCTAAATGAATAAGTTGAACAGAGTGAGTTTAGCCTTAGATCTGTAATTTCTAATCCTAGTACTGCGGCGGAGAGATGAGGGTGAATTATTTGTAGAAGAAGAAGAAGAGATAAGAGAGGGGTGAGTAGCAATACAATGATGAGAGTAGTTGGTCCCATGAAGCAAAGATGCAGATAGAGAAATAAGTTGTTGGTATTGAGGTGTTGCATTGGAGTGAAGAGTTGTGAAAGATGTATCTTTTTTAGAGCCCCGTAGATTTTGCATCATATTGTATATATGTATATATAGTTGGCCGTAAAAATTGATATATAAGAAGATGGTCAGGGTTGCGGTCAAAAGTGAAACAAAAATAGTTTACAACTATTTATTTTCCAACGTTTCGCCCCACTTTGCAGGGCTTCATCATTATGGATATTGTTCAACTTATTCATTTGGACAGCCCTGATGAAGCCCTGCAAAGTGGGGCGAAACGTTGGAAAATAAATAGTTGTAAACTATTTTTGTTTCACTTTTGACCGCAACCCTGACCATCTTCTTATATATACTTCAATTTATGTTTTAGAAAATATGCAAAGCATGTTTATGTTAATTTTTTTTTTAATGTGTTTAAACATATCCTATTAAATTTCTTCCACTATGCATTTCATTGTGTATTATTATTATTAGAATAATACTAACTGTTCAAATAAACAGTTAAGTAAAACACTGACAAGAGATATATAAGTCTATCCAGGAAAGCTTTAACAACTAGCATATATTGCTAATATAATATTATTTAAAAAAATAAATAAAAATCCGTCCAAGAGACGGAGTTGGAATTTAAGTTTAAAAAAACAGTTAAGTTTTTTTAAGACATGCTTATTCTAGAGAAACATTTTCCTAGCTGCCCAAAACCACTGGGTAATACTATTCCAAGAATATTCTTAACTTGTGTTTACTTCTTTCATATGTTAATCAAAGCTTCACTCATATTTTTCAATTTTATTATTCCATTAGGGTTAGAGGGACCATATTCTGGATTTCGTGGATACATTTCTCGATACAGATTGGTCTCTCTCAGTAACTTTTAAATGGGTTCTTCCGATTTTCTGGCATTAAGGCTTGATGTTGTCCCCGGAGGCCAAAAGACGTTCTTGATGATTCCAGACGCGAACAGTGTTCCAGGATATGGTCCATTCTCAGGGTACATTTACAAATATAACATGTCGATGAAGGATTTTTTACTAGAAGGTACTTGTGTGTCAATCTTGTATGTCCGATCCTGAGTCGGGTTATGATGGATTGTTCACGGCGATTTTTGAGAATTTGCGGCAGGGGTTGAGTATCACCAAATATTGTCTTAATTTTATTTGTTTCAGGTACCTTGGACAAAAAACAGCGCCATACTTCCTTGCATTGTGTCAGAACCGATTTATTGTAATCATACAGCGCCAAGTTACAATTAGGCACTGGAAATAAGGGTTTTCAATTTCAAACTATAAATTAAATAAAAATTGAGCAAATAAATATTGGCATACACCTATACGAATATGTGTATGACATGAGAATGCTCGTTCAAAAATTAAATTTCATGCAGATAATAAAAAAAATTAGCCTAACACAGAGTAAAACATGCAAAATTGTGGAAAACCTCTTCTAAAAGTGTAATTTTTTACAAAATAAAATTGGTGTTATTTGATTCTCTTTTCCATGAATCGAATTCAAAATAAAATTATTTTGATGAATTAAACATCAGAAAACGTATGCTTCGTTCAATTTTTATTTTTAATGCTAGATAGTACTACAATGGTAGATGGCAGGGTTGTAATTAGTATATTATATAAGACATTTAGTACAAAAGTCGAAATCTGATTTTTGAGGTATTTAAATCTATTGAGACAATTCTACGACGTTTAAAGCGAGAAAAACCTTTTTTTCTGTTATTATTAGCTAGTAGCGATAATATCCAACTATTAAAACATATTTGAAGTAAATTGAATCATTAATTAATATTTTGCTTTATACAAATTAATTTTTATAAAAACAAAGTGAGTTACACCACTGTCGCTCTCAGTGGCTCATATAATCTTATTAAGGATATAAACATCATTACTTTACTTCCAAGTCGACAAGGAGAAAGCTAAACAAAAACTCATTTAGAAGTGTTTCCTTTAAAAAAAGTTTGCCTTTTCTTATCTAATAACGTTCATTGATTAACTGCTTGAGTTCAGTCTCTCTCCTCCACTCCTTGAGTTCAGTCTCTCTCCTCCACTCCTTGAGTTCAGTCTCTCTTCTCCACTCCTTGAGTTCTCTCCTCGAAGTTACAGAAAATAAATTAATTATTATCCTAAAACATTCAATTTTTTTTTTTGTATTTCCTTATTACCAGAGCGACTGTAGTTGACCTTACATGATTTTTGTAACAGTTTGATAGTTTTGTTTATCAGTAGAAGAATGGGAGGGAGGGGGTGCAAAAGACACGCCTAACTATTAACAATGCTATAACCATGAATTATTATATTAAAAGTAACAAAAATCAATTATAAAACTAAAATTAATAATCAAGAAAAAATAACAAACGAAAACAAATAATATTTGTAGAATTAATAAAAAAAAAAAATTCTTGTGCTTAAAAAATAATGAGAAAAAAAAAGAAAGTAAAATAATGATAATAATAGAAATAAAAAATAATGTGTTTATGCTAGGATGTCTTTAATCAGTCTGGGCTTCACATATTTGTCACAGTTGTTTGCGATGGCACCTTTAACTGTCGGTAGATTAAAGTGGAATTTCGTAAATGATTTTGGGATGAAATTATTCATTGATTCCACTCGCAATTCATGATACGATTGGCTGTTTCGTACAAACCTGGAGGAATCCACTGCGAATCTCAGAATCTTGTTTTGAATGTCTGAAATGTTTTTGGTTTTCGTACAGGATGCTACTCCTCACAGGTTACAACCGTATGTAAGTACATAATTGTGTTATAAATGAGTATAGCTGTATATGATTTTAGTTCAAGTTTTCTATTAACGATAAGATACAGCATCGTTAATCTTGCATAGGTTTGGTTTAATTTTATGTTGGTGTGATAATTACAAGTAAGGCGACAATCAAAATGAGCCCCAAGATATCTTACTGCTTTGTTAGAAAACTCCATTGCGATTCGCTGCCTTTTATAATCAGTTTAGGCGGTTCTCCTTTGTGTCAAAGGATAAAAACTTTTTTAAATGTACTTTTCAACGTTGAGACTGATCATGTATTAAGCTAAATATTGTTACAAAACATTGAGACGAGTCTGCAGACTATTTCCATGTTACTCTGTTGAGAAAAAAAACCGCTGTGTCATCATTAAACATATTCATGGAGATAAAAGTAAATGAGAAAGTATTGAATCCTGTGGAGTACCGGTGTAGATAGATCTGGTGGTGGAATTTATATTATTTATTCTTACAGTAAATTTTCGATCGTTGAGGAATAGCACAGACTATCGTACAAGAACTATTTTAACTAGTACAAGGAGTATCTACATTCTTTAGTTTTTATACGAGATCAAGATGCCGAAACTTATCAAATGCTTGTTGGACATCCAAGAACGAGACTAGCATGTGGTTCAAATCCGTTTATGATGAATTCTATTTGCCCCATCAGTTGTAAACTTAAATGGCTATATTCAAAACCAAAAATGAAATCAATAATGACGCTTATGTTAATAAAAAAAAAAGCACAATGACTTTTTATAACTGATTTCAGTAATTTACAAACAATGGGTAATAAACTTACGGGCCGATAGCTACCGACTTGTTTTGAGTTTTTACTAGGCTTTTGGTTGGTACGAGCTCAGCTAGCTTCCATGTATCAGAGAAGTATCTAATTCGAAGAAAACTATTTAAAGTTGATGTTATGAAGACTAAAGCTTTCCTAAGTAACTTTCTTACAGCCATGGCTGGTATCAGGTCATGAACACGACTTTTCTTTACTTCAAACCTTCCTACAAGTTTTAGAATTTCTTTTGGAGTAGTGAACTTCAGTTGAAGCTTAAATGTTATTTGTGGAAAAATTTAAATACTCGCCAATGTCTTCATATATTAGATGAAAATCTCTTTTGCATTTCTTTTGGAGCACGTGTTCCCAGAATGATCTCTATACGTTTCAGTTTTGTTTGCTTCACTAGTAATGAATCAATAGCCTTTCTTTCAAAACTACGAATGTTCTCATATTTACATAATAGACGCCACGTACCCTTCCAGAGAAATTGATCCTTGGGATCTAAATCATTTACGTATTCCTGATATTTTTTCTAGTTCCTTTTTAATTGCATGTTTGAGGTCTTTCAATTTCATTTTGGTCTATGTTGCTAATTCACTGTCTCTGATTTTTTAAATTAATTTCTAATAAAATTTATTTTATACAAGGGCTTGAAAATATTTACCCATTTAATTGGTAAATCGTAAAGTCGCTTTATGTTGAATATTTGATATA
>NW_027116122.1:0-19357 GCF_000696795.3 Halyomorpha halys | reverse complement strand
TATACATACATTTAGTTTCTCTATATTTGCTTAAATTTCTTGAGCGGTAAGAAAATTATGTTTCAGATTCATTTTCTCATCGACTCGAATCTTATATGTAAATGTTCTATTGTTAATGCTTTAAAATGCAGAAAAAACCTCACCTACAGAAGTACAGTCAGGTGGATTAATCGTTTGTCAAATTTGGCTAAATTGCATTATTCATGAATTTACTTGCTTCATGCATTTACTTCGCAATAATTACATTACGGTTACATGTGAAAGAAGGAGTGCATCATCATTGATTTAAAAAAATAAAAATTAAAATATTGACTCCTACCTCGAAAAATCTACGAGTCATTGAAGCAAATGAGCATTCTGAAGTGGCATAAATAAAAATAAAAGATTTACTGTAATAGACCACACTACAGTCGGGTCAGTGTACTTGTGCATTTATTTTTAGTCTTTATAAGAGTTCATATTTCAACATGACATTAATAGACTGAAATGTAGTGGGGAATTGTATTTATATTTGTAATGGTGTGTGGATGTCGATGTTTTTGGATCATACACAGTCAACTACCGAAGTTTGTTTTATACAAGAGGTTGATATTCATGAAGACTGACCACACCCCTACAACCAACTGTTCCTTATATTATTGTGCATCCAAAATCAGCACTATTACTAAATTTGTTTTTGTGTTTTAACGATTTTTATACTTTTTTATTATACGGTCTCATTCGTCAGTTTTAGCAAGAACGCAATAAAACATCACTTCGTTTAAATAAATTCTTGTGTGTGGAGAGGGAGATAGAGAGAGAGTGAGGGGAGCAACGAATGGATCTAATTTTCCTCTTCCCAGTAGTTTTTTTTTTTTTTTTTAACCTATCCTGAACATTAGCCTATTTGATGAAGCGGAAAAAGTTTGATTGACATTTCATCTGACAGCTGAATGAAAACAACGTCAAATCCATAGACATGGAGTTTTACAAAAAATACACTTTTTGTATAATTTTCTATTTCCCTTTCAATATGTTGAAATCAAAATAATTAATTGTATTCATTTCTTTTCAAGATTGAAAACAAAGTTTTATAAACTATTTCAGTTAATGTTTAAGGGCATTTTTATAATTTCCATAATTCAAATTAGCTGTAGTAAAGAATCGTAAAATAAAATATACTAACCTCAATATTGTAAATTTTTAAAAACATATTGCGAGTATTTATTCAAAGAGCCAGAACTGATTTAATTATATAATCTCTATTGACAAACAAATACAACCTTAATTTAACAAACAATAAAGTGATTTTAATTGAAAAGTTACAAAAAGTGTAATTGAAAAAACTCTAAACAAGCTTAACAATTTATTCATTACAAAGGAATATATGAAAGCCTGCATGGGATACCAATTCGATTGTAAAATAAATCAATTTAAGTTTTTTTCCCATACACTCTAGAAAATATTTTATTGAGTAAACATTTTTTTTTATTTGTTTAGTGGCAATGTTCTATCACCAATGTCCAATAATATGATATTGATTATACCAAAAGTAAAAAAATAAGATATGTACCTAACCCAAGGGTTCAGTACGTATGAAATTAGTCACCACCTACGTGGCTCCTACCAATCTCCTTCAAGACCCGAATTTACCTAACATAATCCTCCCACCTACGTTTCGTCAACCGTTAGCTCGTTTAACCCGTTGGTTTGGCGCTAATTAGCTCTCTAGGGGTTCATTCATTAAAAAGTCCCACAACTTTTCATACCATTTTCAACTGTCATGATGTTATTACTTCACTAGCAAGATTGTATCCCTATTATATAATGAACTTGCATCGAAATTTTAAAGAGCCTGCTAAGAGCATATAGTCGACTATATTGCTTGCTTCGTCAGGCAATATAATTTATTTTCTCTTCTACATACTTTCCTTGCTTTATCGTAACAGCATCTTCTCATTCTTTCTTATAATGAATCATTTTTAATTATAAATACTTTTGAGGTGTAGATAGTTGACCGTAGATTAATGATTGGATGAACAACATAAATAAACAAAACCATATTTTTGTTTAGTTTATTTATGTTGTTCTTTGCTGACCGCACCCCCCGACAAACTTCTCCAATCAATAATTATAAATACTTTTGTGGTACTTTCAGACAAAAAAGTATTATTTTATTTTTTCTTTGCTGTCATTGATAAATTGTTCTCTTAAATATTTTCCAGGCTAAAATAGTAATGTGTGCTATACAAAATCTGTAAATGTAAATGGGTATTACTTTGAGATCTACATCTAGACGATAAAAGTAAGATAGTAGGACTGTCGTGTTCGCGGTGTCGGTAAATCTAACCTGAACACAATAGGAAAAATTATCTTCACTGTTGCCGAACAATCCCCATTACTGTTGAACTGTTGACAAGGTCAAATACATAGAGTTATATGTTGTATTATCTTCAATCACAGAACCAACCACAACAAAGGCAATAATGTTTGAGTAAAATATTGTCCTTTCAAACACTTTCAAATTTGAAGGAGTATGTGTCTATCAACATGACAGTTCCCTTACTACCACTACAAATATTGATAGTACATACTATCTGTGTACTGATAGTACAGTGCATGTACTGACAGTTGATAACTGTCACTCTAGACCTAATAGGACTGTAGTGCCGCGACAGTAAGCGGCGTAATACAGTTTACAGCAGTAGTTCCCAAACCACCATGGAGTGCACCAAACTTACGCTAGGCGTGCAGCAAACGAATGCTACTTTCTCAAAATATAACAAAAAAACAACAATAACGATATACAGCGTACTCTAGGATATATTTTGCATTGTTTCTGCTACTGTTTCAACTTATTTAACCGCTTTAAGGATAATTGGGCTGTAATTTTTCTTTTAATTTTAGAAGGAAGCCGACTTTAGTGCATTTACTCAGCCTCCACTGGCTTATTACCATTAAGAAGTGTGCGATGGGAACTCGATTGCACATAATAGAATAAATGTGTTTAGTGTTTTTTTATTGTTACATCAGTTCAAATTTTTTTTTATTTCATTTTATCCTTAGTACTTCATGTACTTAGTTTGACTGTCTTTATTTTATATTACTTCATTTATCTTTCGGTTTAGATACAGGTAGGGATTATACTATTATTTATATATTTTTTCATTATTATATATTTATTTTATCTTTGTATTATTATAATTTTTGTTTATTTTATAATTTTGGTAAGAATATCATCATTTATCACTATTACTTATAGCCCAGGTTGTGGCAATATTTTTGTCTTAATAAAAAACAACATAAAGACATATTTACCATAAATATGTCAACATAAATATAAAATAATTATTTGTACTGTTACAACTAAAATGTTAAAGAGTTTATTTGTTAAACTTTATTATATTTATTTTCAGGAAATTAATTTTCACCCCTTTTCACTTAATTCTTCTTTTAACCCGAACAACGTTTCGGGATCTTTTGTCCATCATCCAGTTCTTAATATTAATTTTTGGACATATGTCATTGAAGATAAAAAGTCATTTATATATACTTATATAACAGAATATAAATCTTAATTCTTTTATTTTATTTATTTTTTGCTGTTTTAAAACATTTGCCCTTTTCAATGCAGTTCCCTCATTTCAAGTCCAAGTGGATAATTAATAATTTCATGAAATTAAATATAATGAAGTTTATGTCAACATATTTTTTTTTTTAATATTTGGAATCACTTTTAAACAATTTCTCTTTTAGTAACTATTAGGAAGTAAATTGTGTTCACCTTACTTCTTTAATCAATTCATGATATCATTTCCATTTTTTTTTGTTTTTATAAGCCTTCAGATAAAATCTGAAGATCAGCAATAAGCATATTTATGAAGAAACTTATTATTTTCCCATCCTCTAGGCCCAACCGTTTACAATTAGTAAATTACTCGGTTGAGAGGCAGCAAAAGACCCCGACCAAGCGATACAAGATTTGCATAGCCAACATCCAATGAGTCAGGTGGGACGGCTCGCTTTTTGCTTTTGTTACCTCCCTTCGAATATGTATAACAAATTCGAAGTGCTCTGTTTCGGAACAGTGGCCTTTCGCCCTTGATCGTTTTCGCGGAACACAATTGTGTCTTTCATGCTTGAATTGGTAATCATAGGATATACTCCAATATGTAAATTTTAATGATATTGTGGCTGAAGACTATAATTATTTTTTTATACGAAGTTTAACATAGTAAAATAAAAGTATACGTACAAGATAGGATCTCAGTCTAAAATTCGACAGACTAAGACAGTAGGAATTGATTAGGCCTTAGTATTTCTGTTTATTTTTTTATTTTATTATATTTATAATGTATTGTGCACCTCATGCTCTTAGACTACAAACTAAATAAAGACCTAATTAAAAAATAAATTAATTAATATTCGTGTAAACAATTGACATAGAAAGATAGAAAGATAATAGACATGCTTATACACATATGATCACTAAAACTGAGACAGAGAAAAAAAACTCATTTTTAAGCTTGAGAAAAAAAAATTAGTATCATTTAAAAATTAACCCTAAATTCTAGAACAATTTCTTGAAGAATAACTGTTGAAATCAGAAAAAAAAGGTATCCTACAAAACTGTGTTTAAGCAAAGATATGTTTAAAATGAGGGGCTGATTTTGGTTTTTGCATATAATATCGTATTTTTGTTTATTTATTCATTTATTTTTCTCTGACTTACGATATATCTCAGCTTAATTGGTATTACTATATGTTTTGTCCTTTATTTCCCAGTAGTTAAGTGTAATAAGTTTCTTGTCGAATTAATTAGTGAGTTAAACACTATGATAATGATTTTTAAGATTTATTGCTTAGTTTGTAAATTTATTCTTGGTATCAGACATTCTACAAATAAAATTTATAATAAATGTGTAGTCATTAATTTTGAACTTATATTGTAATCGAACACTTCAATATCCATAATTAACAACTGGTTTAATGAGTTGAAAATTATTAATCATTGTTATTTAAAATCATAAGTAGAAAGTCATTAGATTAATTTATTTAATTATAAACCATCTAATAATGTGCCACATATATGCATTTTTAGGTGAATACTTTTGTAAGTTTTTAAGCTCAACTTATGAATTTTAAAATGTAGACAAATTCTAAGTCTTACACTTATTTAAACCCCTACTGACATTTTTTTTTTTACGCTCATACTTTGTCAATAAAAGTCAAGTTTCCTGTACCATTTCATGATATGCAACCCTAAACCTAGACACTTCATGTTTCACAGTGGGCCTCACATGTTGGGGTTGAAACTCGGTATTAGGTTTTCGCCAAACGTACTTTCGGACATCAGTGCCGAAAGTATTAAATTTACAATTATCTGAAAAAATTAAATTTTTCCCCAATTCAAATAGCTTGCAAGATTTCTTTTTTTTTTATTTCCAAAGTTTTTTTGATTTTGACCAAATTGTGTTTTATCCCCAAATACAAGATTTTAATTATAGGTATCATCAATGTAAATGAACACCATTATTATTTTTCTTGTTAATCTTCAGCTAAGCAAGAATGTGAAGGTGTGACATGAAAAGAAATTTATTGTTTTTATTTAACCAGAGAATTACACCAATATATCCCAAATTAATTTTCGTTATTTCATTGTAATCTGTATGTTTAAGAAATCAACTCACATTGTGCGTTTACAATTCGATTACTTTAATGGAATAATCATATCGAATTCAAATACACCACAGGTCTTAAATGTATGAACTAACAATAAACATGGTCCAGACACACGATAAAATTAAATAAGTCTGACTTAAGAAAAACCAAAGTCCAGAGGATTAAATTTCATGAAATTAAAGAAAACAAAATTTTATTTAGGGTTTAGAAATTAGGCTTGCTTCGAGGCCTTCTAAATGTTTAATGAAATATTAGAACCAGTAAAAAGATGGACCAATTACAAAAGACACCCTGGACAGAAGCCTCAATGGAGACAGATCACATAGACAATACTACAATGGAAAGAGGTACAGTGACCCAAATGATATCCAGGTGGCCAAAAGGTCATTAGGAGAATATTGCACTAGCGGCTCCCTAAGACTATAGTCCGATCTTAGAGTCTATTGTTGTACCAAGAGTCTAATAGGGGTCGCCAGAGAGCGTATGGGTTTTGTACCTTTTTCTGGGCGGCAACAAAGGATGATGAATAGGCAAGGGTGTTAGTAGGATTTGCTGGGTCATCAAGAGAAATGTTGTGGTCTGCCAAGGCGTTGGAAGAATGGCTTTAGGTATTGGCAGAACAGGTTTGTCTATTACAAGATGCGGAATGCTAAAATCATTTGGCTATGCGAAAAGAGAAGAGTTATCAAAGACAACAAATCTATGATACCCATGCCTAGTCTCTAATCCTACCCATTAGACTGGTTGGGCTGACTATTAGATCAGATAAACATCTCAGCTCTGAGTCTATACTGGTTCCAACATTAGTTGGCTGTTTTTTTGTTTTAAATTATAATGATACAGATATCGTTTTCATCATTGCCAAGAATATTTATTAAGTAAATTTTTAATTTAAAATAATCAGCATATAATAAAAAATGAAAAGAAAAGATAATAAAATAATATAATAATAAAAATAAATAAATAATGAGAGAATAGAAAAAAAATAATAAATACGTACCCTCCATGGGAACCCCAAAAAGCTACCAAAACATTTCCCCATTGTACTTAAATGTGCCATTCTCACAACACAATTTAACAATATTTTGATGCTGTAGGTGATTCCATTTGATATCAAGAGAACACATAGAGAGCCTTCGATGTCCAATTCTAAGCCGCTCTACTCCGATTAGTTAGGACTTCTTCTTCCCTAAGGTTATTGCTACTTGAGGAATATTTAGACTATATATCTTATTTTATACTTTTTAGACTGCTGGCCGAGATCTAACAGCTCCCTTTTATATATCTTGTCCAGAGAAATATTATAAATGCATTCCTTATTCTTTTCTTTTTTTTCTTTATAGATTCTTCTATCAATGATAGATAATTCTTTTATCAATGATACATCAAGATGTAAAATTTATGTATAGTTTTAGATTCATTATTAGGTTTACATCAACATTTTAAAAATTTTACCTTTGTTTTTCGTGTTTTTCCTTTCTTTTAATTTTTATTTTTCTTAAAGATTTCTATTCCTTTATTTTCCTTAATATAGTTGTGTTACTAACAAATAACCGGCGTTATTTAAAACAGGATCCGAGACTTATGGTTTTTTTTTTATAACATCGCTCGGCCAAACAAAGAAATACAATGAAAAATTATCATAACATTAATATTTATTTTACAATAGTACAGGATATCCCGCTTCTGGGATTATTTTTCTCTCCACTAAGCTAACGAATAAATTTAAAAGTTAATTAAGTTAACGATAAGTATTTTGGTGTAAAATAAAAAAAAAAAAAAAAATTTGGCGTAAATTTTCATTATTTAAGAAATAAGAAAAATTTTAAACATTATAATATTATTGAAAATACATTCAAATGAATATAATCCATTTTAATGAGGTGTTGATGGTTTACCGCAGATTAATATGTGTAGAAAGTAGGGGGATGTGGTCAACAAATAAACCAAAAATATTTATTCGTGTCTACGTTTCGACCTTAATTTCAGGTCTTCATCAGGGAGTAATAGACAAAACTTAAGTTTATGGCTAAACTGAGTTTTCAGGTTCAAGTCGAAACTTCAGCACGAATATATTATTTTTTATTTACTATCTGACCGCACCCTCTGACTATATTTTCCACACATTTAAAATATTTTCTACGTCCTCCTATCAACAAACGTAGGACAGTTACACTCTGACTTAAGATCGTCATAATCGCTTCCTCATGAAGTAATGATCGAATGCCTCTAGTTTTAAAAGAAAATCGCCAAACATCTGATAGATACTAACCCAAAAATTTCCTTAAAATCGGAATAATGTGTTTAACATGTAATTTATTACACAAATGCAAACACGAAACCACACTTTTCCCTTAACTTCTAAAGCTTCAAACGGAAGTGGAAATTTTCGACTTCGAGGAAAAATTCGACTGCGAAGAGGCAAAGTATAGAAACCAGTTTGATAATAAATTATACATTCCTTATTTCAATATTTGTTTTTACTCTTTAGATAGTTACCAGAATTAGTAAGTTTATAAATTGTTGTTATATACAATATATAATAACCCTTTTTTTTTGGTTTTCGGAATTTGCGCTAAACTGGTAAAAAAAAAAGCTGGAACAAAAATGATGATCAATATATTTTTTTCTTGCATACATTTCAGAAATAAAAATGTGATTCCTATGAACATTTTTTGCTTTCGCGCTATTTCTTTTTAAATGACGGGGAGCGTGAAAATTTTATGAATAAACGATTCGTTTTACAAAATAAATAATATGTTATGAATCATTTTTCTTTAATACCGTTGTATATGTTTCTTTTTATTCAACCTTTTATAGTATATTCTATTTTATTTCTTCGTGGTATTGAAGAAGAACAACAATGTACAGCGTACTGAAAGATATAAGCGTCGGCATTCGTTTAAAAGTTTTTTCAATTTTTCGTCAATCTTAACCGCCTCATATCCATCTCCTTGATCAATAATCAAAACAAATATTCTAAATTTTGGATTTAAAAAAACTTTCTCTATGAAACGAAAAGTGGGCTAAGAAAGGGAAGTTTTCTTTTTTTTTTTCTTTTTCTGAACCTAGTGTTCTTTCGGTATAAGGAGACTCTATTCAAATGAGTTATTATATTATTATTTATTATAGCGAGAACATTACTGTTTTCTTACTAAATAATTCAAAACACTATCCAAATTATAGTCTCAAAACTTTTATTTTTTTTACACGTCCAACGTTTCGGCCAATTCGGCCATCTTCAGGGACAATCTACTACAAAAAGTTTCCATTATATGTGTGATCCTACAACCATTTCCAATATTTAACATTATTATTTATAATTTACCTTACCTTAATTCACTATGAAACATATCATTTAATCATTCCAAAAACTTCATACAGGCTATTCTGCCGAGGTCAAAACATTTATATCTATGAACAACATTAAAACCATTAGGTAAACTAATTTTTTTGTTAATCAGTATATCTCACATTTGTTTAATTACCCAATAAGTCAAATATCCATTAAAAATTACAGTCAAAATTATTTCTCATTAACCACTATCAATACACTTTTATTACAACCTTACTTGTAACCTACCTTTACTCAGTTCAAGCATTTAAAAAATTATTTATCATAATTACATTTCTTTTCCACTTTTTCTCTTTATTACATTAGCAAAATTCCTATCAAGGTTAACTATAATTATCCATATATAAATTATCCCATATTATTTATAAGTTAATCTTACTTAATATCTCTGCATAATGTTGATTTAAATTCCTCGTATCTGTTTTGAAGTTTACTGTGTAATCAATATTTTCAGATATGTAAATGGATTCCATTATTTTCCTTTTGTATGTATTATTCACTTTATGTAAAATGAGTGTATTTTCAAAATCAAAATTATGTTGGTTTTTGGTTGCATGTTGGACTAGTGCTGTTTTATTTGGATCCTTTTCTTTATTTTTCAAATCATTATTGTGTTGATAAATTCTGTCACCCAATAATTGCTTTGTCTCACCTATATATATAGCTGGACAATTTAAACAGGGAATTTTATATATTAATCCCGATTGATTTCTTGTATCAATTTTGTCCTTTATTATACTATAATAGTTCTTTATTTTATTATTGGGTCTATGACAACATCGTAATCCTTAAATGATTTTTTTATATCCTCAGATAGTCCTTTAATGTAATTGCATCCATAAAATTTTTTATTTTTTACTTTATTATTTACTATTTCGTTTCCTGTTTTATTTTTGATATTTTTAAGGTTAATTTCCCAAATTTTGTAGATTAATTTTTTTGGGTAAAAATTTTTTAGGAACATATTAATTATCTTATTTTTTATTATATGTAACCTACTATCATCTGTTATTTTAATTGCTTTTTTAATATAATTATTTATATTTCATGTGATAAGGGTGGGAAGAATAATAATTCAATATTATATCACTACTTGTTTCTTTTTTTGTCCACTCTGTGATTATATTCTCACCTTGTCTTACCATCAACATATCTAAAAATCTTAGTTTACCATCCTTTTCCAATTCCATTGTGAATTTTATTACTGTTTTCGCTTATGTAAATATTATAAAGAAGAGGCAGAAAATTGTTGTGTAGTAAGGAGGAAAAGAAATTATTACCCCATATCAAATTGATCTATAGAACTCATAATCTGGATAATGTGCTATTCATGAATAGGAAAATATTCAGATAGAGTATAATCGATTAGCATAACCGACCCTATTTTTTTTATAAAGATGACCGGTCATTTGGACGATCCTTCTCACCCATTGGAGAGATGTGTCTCAAGGTCGAAAATCAAATTGCTGTCAAAACAACAACTTCTTGTTTTGCCTCGAAGATGGAATCCAAACAAACACTTCTTGGAAAGGGTTCATAGACGGTCATTGACTTTCCGATCTGCGATTCTGAGAAAATCCGAAAAATAAATAGGTAATTTATTGAACTCGTTCCATAATTCCAAGGAATTTGGTTGAAGCGGGTACGAGAGGCGGGCGTCGCAGTATATAAAGGTCTATACCTTCTAGGACAAGGGCCTCTGCATGCCCTCACGTATGCCTTAGGCTGGTCAAAGCTAATCGAAAAGCGGTGGCTTAGCATAGTAGGGCAATGTGGGGGGGCGACCATCATCACTATTTTATTTGGAACCTGTAAAATACACGATAAATATGAGTGTTCTTGCCAAAATGATTTTTTAAATTACTGTTTATTTTAGTGTTAGTGTTTTAAATTTTATCTTACCTAAACAACAGCCCATATCAGAAATAGAAGATCTGATACAAAAACTTAAGTACCAACCTAGAAACTTTAGTCGAAATCGGTTATGTTTTACAGGTAGTTGAAGATTCTAAATTCTGACTTACACTACTTTGATCGTGCTCCCAAAATCGTTCATTTAATCTATTAAATATCTTGGATGAAACAGAGTTGAGCATAGTTGTTAGAAATTGTATTTGAATTAAAAAATAAGAAAAACTAAAAAAAAAAATTAATACTAATACATTAATAATATATATTTATTCATTGATTTTAACTAAAATTCAAATGATTTAAAATAAATATATAATAAAATAAAAACTGATTTTGTATCGGATTCAATGCAAAATTTTCCTTTAATCAAATCACAACTGTTATTTTTTTTTTTTAAATAGAAGCTTTTATTTATTTATTTTTTTTTTTTAAAGGCAATCCACAGCGAAGGTGATGTTTGCCTAGTTTTCTACAGGTGAGCATCCTATTCTAACCATGGTGGGGGGAGAGGCAAGTTTTTCATATTGTGGGACAGCCACTTGATGAAAAAGTCAACGCCCCCAGGCCGGATTCGACCGGCGCCGCCCGTAGATCTCCGAATGATAGACCTAGGCCTAACCATCTGAGCTACGGATAGCCCATAGAAGCTTTATTTTTTTTTCTGATCCCTCTGAAATAGAAAAAACATGAAATCAGTAGGTTGCATTATGTGTGGTTACATAATTGATATTTGTTACTACCTTTTTCTACCGTTGGTACTTGAAGGTGTACATTGAGATGCTTATCTGGTTTTCTAGTGTGTCTGTTTTTCCATGTGGATTCGATTTGGAAAAATTTGGAGGTGAGAAGCTTTTAGTTCTGTCAAACGGTAAATAAGGGAAGGTTTTGTTATAGTCGCAAATATTTTTTGTTTATTCTGTTGCAAAAACGTTTTTAATATTTCTAATTTATTTTTTTTTTCTTCTATATCTATACTTTTGTTGAAAACTGAAAATTCTTGAAATAAGTGTCAATACAGTACATAAAATATTCTGTAAGCCCATATATATTTCACTTTATTTCGTTGTTTCTTTTCTACATAGGTGATTTTGAGCAGGAGTCCGTACTGTTTTATTTGGTTCTAACTAGTTTTATATAGTTGAACTATATTGTTCAAAGTACATTGCATATTCAAAAACAATATTATGTCAACACTTACCATTTATATCTTTTTTTTTGTGCAAATATATATTCACCTAAATATGAATGGATTATATTTATTTGAAATTACAGTATCCCCAGATTGCACACTTTATGTTTATATCCATCTGTGACCTTAATTTTATAGATTTTGTTTTTAAATTAATATATGTATTTACTGTTATATCTTTTTTGTTGCAGAAATTATAGTCATATTAAATAAATTTTTTGACACCTTATTCCATCTCTGAATATCGTATGCCACTGTTTGTTCATTTGTTCTATTATAATAGTTGTGTGATATTTTTGATCATTCTATTCCCCATTGATCTTCCACTTATTCATATTTTATAGCCTATAGAAATCACATGGGCTAGTGCAAAGGAAATAAGAGAAGTTGGCCTTACGTAAAAGAATAAAATATATCAGTAACATTTTCACTTATTCTTTTCAGGACATGACTCATTGATAAATAAAGCAAGTTACGTAGACTAAGAATGAATGAGTCCTAAGAGACTTCCCGGTCCACACACGACTAATGAAGTTTTGATTGAATTGCAGCTGCAGCCCCCATAGCCAGAATTCCTTTCAACTGCATCTTCTAATGTCGTCAGGGAACTTTTCATAGAGCCTTCCGCAATGGTCACATTCTACCCTGACTGAATTATGAACCATAGATTCGCCGACTTTCAACGCTGTCATTTTTCATCCACTGCTGTCTAGATAGCTGTCACCATTTCCTTCAATAAGCCCATTGTTTGTCTTCATCTTCCGATTATACGATTCGGTTATTTCCTGACCTAATCAGATGTGTGCCGAAGATATTATTCTCCATCAAACTAATATCTGAGATAAATTGTTATGTGATTAATTTTAAATATGAATTTATAAACAAATATTACAGCATTAGTTTTTAGGAATCAAAGTTAATTAATAATTAAAAAGAGCCTTTTCAATATTGAACTGTACTACAAGGTAAGTGTTTTGTTTTTGAATATTAAAGTTTTGATGCCACCATATTGTTTCAAAATTGGCGCTAGTTGTAAGCTAAACCCTTCTTTAGCTGATCATCAACTTCCCTACATAATGAAGTTGTCAGTGACCGAGAAAAAAATTAAAATGCGGCACTCACTGCGTTAGTTGCCATGTACTCCTTGTTTCTGGAGATTCAGCTTAAGCAGGTGTGCTATGTTTTTGTAGATTATCTTATTTCATATTTTCCAGGTTTCTTTCTTAGTTTTCTAATTCGTGAAATCTCAAAATAAGAATTTATTTTTGTGTTTTCCTGGAATTATGGAAATTCAATTAGAAATTAGTACGTCATTAACAGGGTCACGAAAAAAAAGTATTTTTCCGATTATTGACAACATTTTCAATAATTGGAAATACCATTTAATTTTTCGTACGATGTTATTTTAATCAGTTTTTGAATATTAACTGAATAATGATTAAGAATTTTAATAATGACGACGAAGCTATAGAAAAACTTACAAAATCAGTAAGAACAAGTATAAATAACAACACTTATAGAACAAGTAAAATGAATAATAATAAACAAACTAACCTGCCACAGTATATTCGTATCTTAATAAAGGAAAAACGAAGAGCAAGATCGAAGTGGCATAGGACCAGATATTCAACTGACAAAACGTATTACACCAAATTGACTAACAAACTTAAAGCAGAAATTAGAAAATTCAAAATTCAATATTTACTTAACTTCACTGAAAATCTTACAACTATTGACAACTCATTATGGAGAATCACCAAACAGCTTTTGAAATTCAAAGATTTTAACTATCCTCTTCTCACCGAATCCCAAACCTGGACCAGAACTGACGAACAAAAATCGCAAACCTTTCAACAACACCTTTCTAAAACCTTTATTCCGCATCCCGATATCCTTAACCCAATTCACCTTGAATGTATTGAAGCAGAACTCAATAATCCACTCCAAATGACCCTACCACCTGAAGCATTTCATTCTTCTGAAATATCCATCATCATTCAATGATTACCTACCCGCAATGCTCCTGGATACGGCCTAATAACATCCCACATCCTTAAACTTCTTCCTCGAAAAGCCATCCTATTCCTCACCTACATATATAACGCCGATCTCCGTTCCACATATTTTCCTGACCCATGGAAACTATCTATAATTAAAATTATCCCCAAACCCCAAAAGCCGCCAGAACACCCATCCTCTTACCGTCCCATCTCTCTATTACCAATCATGGGAAAAATCCTCGAAAAACTTATTTTGAAACGCCTATACCCCATCCTAGATTCCAATCATATAATCCCAGATCACCAGTTTGGATTCCGAACATCCCACTCCACTATCCAGCAATGTCATCGTGTGGTGGACGTTGTCTCGTCTTCTTTGGAGCGCGGAATGTACTGCGCGGGAGTCTTTTTCGATATACAGCAGGCTTTTGATCGAGTCTGGCACCCGGGACTGCTTAACAAACTCCGTAAATTCTTACCTCCTACATATTTTCTCATCATCCGTTCCTTTCTTACTAATAGATTATTCCAAGTAAACCACAATGGTTCCTATTCATCCCTCTATTTTCAATCCGCTTGTGTTCCTCAAGGTAGTATTCTCGGTTCCATCCTCTACACCGTCTATACAGCTGACATCCCAACAACTCCTAACAGTATCCTTACCACGTATGCTGATGACACATGTGTGCTCACAGTTAGTACTAACCCTTTGATTGCATCCCAAACTCTCCAGTCCCATATCACAATCCTCGAAGAATGGTGTCGAAATTGGAGGATAAAAATAAATCCCAACAAATCACATTTACTCTTCGTCGTAAACCTGCCGACTGCCCTACAGTATACTTTAATAATGTGGCTCTTACCCCTGTAGAACAGATTCGTTATCTTGGACTATATCTTGACATACGACTAACCTGGAATCCTCACACAAGACTGAAAATACAGGAAACTGCACGCAGATTCAGACTATTACAGCACTTACTAGACAAACGGTCTAAACTTCCAACTCATTACAAAAGACTGATCTACAAGACAATAATAAGGCACATCTGGACATACGGATTTGAGCTTTGGGGCTCCACTAAACCTTCGAATTCCTCTCGTATCCAATCTTTACAATCCAAAATCCTTCGTAAAATCCTCAATGCTCCTTATTTTGTTACTAATAAAACCATCCATAAACACCTAAATGTTCCTTATGTAACCGATCTAGCCCGAACCCGATATTATTCCTTCCATAATAAACTCCCTAACCACCCAAACCCACTAGTTTCTAACCTTGCTTCCTCTTCCATTCCTGGCAATCCTCTGAGGCGCCTGAAAAGAAGATGGCCTCGTCACCTTATATTGTAAACTGTTTTTTGAGTTCTACTACTGGGTAGTCTCTCTACATCCTGTATCATATCATTATGTCATTACGATCAAATTTACTTGTATTTTTTATACAGTTGTAAATATAAATAAATAAAAAAAAATAATAATGACGATTGGTTCAAGCCTACTGAAGAACCTGGTTGACAAAGACAGATCATTCACATGTTTCCAGTGACCACCACTGTTCTAGTTTTGACACCTACTTAAGTGTTTAGTGTACTTCTATTGTCTAAGATGGTAGAGAGAAATTGACATTTTTTTTTACACACCACAGCCACCTGAGAAATAGATTTGGCTAGACGAAAGTAAAAAAAACAATCCTTTTCTAGCGGATTAGAAAAGGCCATACTAGCATAATTAAGGAGAAAAAATGGCTTAAAAAGAATGAAGAAATAGATGATAAATGGGAAACAGCTTTTATAAAGTCATAGAAATACCATGAGAATGTAGTATATTTTTGATAAAAACACTAAAAATAAAAAAAAGAATATATTCTATAGCAAAGAAAAGAACCAGGACTAGATGGCGTAGAAAAATTCTTCAAACTTTATTAGAAACCGGAAATCACAAAGATTATCTAGTTCCATATTTTTAACCAAAATAAGACGGACTAGTAATTCATAGAAATAAACGTAACTCAACCAAAGAAGGCTGCTTTTGCTTTGGATCAACAATTTGGCAGATGTTATAGCATGTGAACTACTTGATTTTGATGTTTTAAATATTCAAAATGAAAACAACGACTTAATCTATAAGGGCCGAACAGCATTTTCAGATGAGCGGAAATGAAAAAACTCAGTGACAAATTTGGGCTGAACTTCTGAGTATGTGAGCGTCTAGAATCAAATCCATCAAACTGCGGAAAAAGTGAGTGACAAAATATTTTTTTTAATACTCCATAATCTGTTCACGGAGGGAGGAATAAATTCAGTCCTAATTCATTTATGTCCAAAAATAAAGAGTGGGCTGAGGACACATAATTGCACACAATTAAAGGCAGTGTCTAGGGAGAGAGATGAAAATAGAATAAGCCAAAATTTCCAAATATTACATAGCACGCGAAAGACAAATTAAATGTAATCCTTTTACCCAATGCAGGACTTGTACTAATTTTATAGCCATCGTTAGAATTATGAAATTATTAAAATTAAAAATTGTAATTTTAAGGATGTTATAAAAATGATCTACTACTTTGATAAAAGGACATAATCAAAGTTCTATGGTGTATTCAATATTATGAAATAGAAAGAAAATTATCCGTTGTTGCAATACTGAATGAAAAGTGGGTTTGTTTTCTCCAGAAGTAAACCGTGAATATAATTACATATAGATCACTAATCTTAATAAAAAATAATAAAGATTATCTCACTCTAAAAAGTCCTAATGACATATTGGATACAAGTACAAAGATGCCCTCATAAATAATTTTGATTTACAAGCAAAATCGTAGTTTACTATGATTTATGAATGAAAAAAGAAAACAAAGTTTAAAATTTCAGAGAATACTTTGCATAAAAAACAATGCCTGCAAAGGCGCTATGTTCTGCAGGACGATTTATTTTGCCCGTATTGCAATCCTATGTGTAGTAGGAGGTCTTTTGCATAATAAATGCCAAACCCCATGCTGGGCCAGAAATAGGAGCTGTCGGATTCGATGTTCCATGGAGTATTTTGGATCTTGAATTGACAAACTAATTTATTCATTATGTATTTTAATCTAGAAGTGATTTGCTTTAGATAATAAAACGCCGTTTTTTATTTATTTTTTTATGATGGGATATGCAATGCGGAATGGCCCTTTAAAAATTTAATTTTACGCTTTATTAATTTTTTTTTTATTCTCTTCAGATTTTTACTCTGTCTCGTTGAATTCTGTCTGCGGTTCTGAATTATTCAACTGAATGATAGCTAGGGTTGACATAAATTGTAAAAGCCTATCTCAAATAATGTGGAAGACTGATAGTTGGGAAGGCAGAAAAATAAAGAAGATATATGAAGGGGAGTTGATAATGAAGATGTGAATAAAAAATTTGTTGTTTTCTGGCATAAAACTTATTTTTTATAATAGTATTAAATAATTCTTCACCACAAAAATAATTAACAATATATACACGTGGATGTCAATGATAATTTTCCAGGTATCTACCAAGTCAGTAGTAACCATGTTACAAATTTATTTTTCACAGTGGACGTGAAAGGTGCGGTCTGAGAGATAGTATCAAATAACTGTGTATAAGGACTGGGAAAGATGGACTTTAGAACTTAGTTTTAACAATTTTAAAGATCGGCATAATATTGTGTGAAAAAAAATCTTCGAAATAAATATAAAATATTTTAGCACTTAGGTGTATTATATTAATTTTTTAATTGCTTTGTTTCCTTTACATTCATACTTTTTTAGTTAAAACCGTCTTAAATCAAAATGTTGCGCCTTAAAAGGTTTGAAAGGAAGCACACAAGTTGAACAGAATAGCCTTCTTTAAATATTTTTGTTCTTACTATGTTAAGTTCGAGCATAAACAGCAAAGAGTTGAGGCTACCGGATTTCCGCTAAGAATCTCTCCCTATATAAGTTCTTACCAAGAAATATTTATTCAAACTCTAGTTTAGAATTTACTCTAGAGTTTAAATTTAACAAGTTTGTTATATAAACCGCATCTGTTTCCCTGTTTCTTCCAATTACGTAACTTATAAATTGAGAGAGGAATATCCTTTACATATATTCAATCTTTTTTGTAACCACCAATCAACTGAATTGCTCATGCAGTTCAATCAGTTCGTTCATTTTCAAGAACGAAGATAACTTTTAAAAATGACTATTTTATGTTATATTTTAAGAAATGCAATGAGATGAAATATCAGTAATTGTATAGATAATATATCATAATAATACTATTGTGTGGTAATCTTGAAGCAATCGTTTTTTAATAAACTTTCCAATCTTTTTTGTAATATATATTTCATTGTTTTTTATTACTGACAGTATGTGACTGTTTAAATCATGTTATGCAAAAATTGTGGCCATTCCAAAGCTTGTTTCTTCAGCTGTTGGCTTTAATAGACTTCATCAAGTTTAGAACTATATATTTTTTTTCTGAAAGGACCATCAACCTGATGTCACTCATTAATAGTAAATAAATTATTCATTTTTATAAAATTTAGAAATCTTTAAATTAAGGCTTTAAGTGGTTCAATCCCACGCTTCTATTTATACATTGTTATTTTTTCTAATTACCTTGGTAACCACTTACACATTACATCAGTAAGATATAATAATATCAGGTTGACAAATTAAATTCAAATCATATTTAGATTATAATTAAACAGCCTAAAGCAGTATATTAAAAAATCAGAAACAGTACAAACCTATGTGTGAGGCAAAAAAAAAAAAATTAAACACACTCAATCTTAAACATTGTTTATTTACTTTAGGTTTCAAATAAATATAAATTACACAATTAGATACGATAATGAAATGTATGCATATCCAGTACAAATCATTTGCATTTATTAAGAACAAATCTATGTAACCGCAAACCCTTATGTCAACATATTGGGAATCCAGTCAAGAGTTTAAGATATAATACCACAGACCCATACATATAAATGTCAGAAACAGCACACTGCACGAGATTTACTGACTCTTCCTGGAAAAAAGAGGCCGGGCACACTAACCAGTAGCACAAGCCCATAACTGATATTAAAAAAAAAAGTCATCATATATTCGAAAAGACATCAAACAAAACTATTTTTTTTACTTTCACTTACTTTTAGTATGGAATAAATAGTGAGGGAAAATATTTCTGGCGTTTGAAATGTTTTAGCCATGTAAAATAGTGTGTTTTTTTTTTTTTTTTTTTTTTTTTT
>NW_027116121.1:237653-239267 GCF_000696795.3 Halyomorpha halys | reverse complement strand
TAATGTATGGATGATGCTAAGCCTTGAGTAATGTTAACTAAAAATTGACATAGATTAAATTTTTTTTCATTGCTTCTAAAAGTTTTTTCTCTGATCAGGTTGCATGGAGCAGCTTTAAAACAATCTTCCACTGATCCTCTGTCTGGTAAAATTGATGTTAACATTTTAACAACTGGTTTGAGCACAGCTGCTTGGAAGAAAAAGCAAATAGTTGTTAGAGGCCCCCGTACCATTATTAAAAAGAAGAGGCATCTTTCTACTCTTTCTTAAAATCAACGTGCTTCAAGTGGTATGTGTTATGTGTGAATGACGAGATTTATTTCTCAGAGCCTTCGAGAAACAAAAATTGACTGACCCATGCTAGATTTAAACCAAGCAATCTCGGACCCTCACTCCAGCCTACTAGGCCTCAACGAACCACATTTTAATATTATTCTTGAATAACAAATGATTTAAACTATATGTCAACTAAGCAATACATAAATAAAGGGGTTAAACTAATATTTAATGTCAATACCAGAAAAGAGAATAGCTCATTTATTTATTAGCTAGCTTATTTATTTCTCTTTGCAGAATTCAAACTATGTTAATTACTGTATTTTGCATATTAAACAAATTAACAGACTGCCATTTTGGGTTTACGTTAAACAGATCATTTTATGACTTTCAATTATTTTCCTTAAAGTAAATAAAAAAAAAAAGTTAAAAACCATGAGTGCAGTTCATTTTCATTACATTAATTTCAGCTAGCTTATGATTCCATTGGCCTCTGGAATTTTTATAATAATTTGATATAATAAGAGATTTTATAGAAATTAGTTCATTTTACATGAATGTGGTTGTTAAAAACATATATGTTTTTTACTCATTTACTCAAACATATTGAGTATGAATTGGAACTTTTTATTCCAAGAAGTTTGAGCATGATGTTGCGTGTTTTCATTTAACTCTCCTTTAATCTTTAAACTGATGCTATTTTCAACTATATACCTATATAGTATCTCAAGAACCCAGTCATGTGTAATAAAGTTAAATGTTTTTTGATAATTAATCTAATCTATATTTTCTTTTCTAGTTTTATTTAAAATGAAGGGTCTGTATAAGAGTTCTTCATTATTATTATTATTTGATTTTTATTCTTAATTTTATCCACTTCTACCGCTGCACATTGGAGCATCTGACCCTGAATAGCTGGCCAAAACTATATATTGTCCTTCATATGTGTTAAATTAAATTTAATTGTATATATGATAAATATAATCCTATTTAAAGTTTTCAGAACTTAAATGCTTAAAATTAATAGGAGATTAAAAATTTGTAACATAAAAAAGTATATTTCTTCACCATATATGTATATTATTTTCTAAAACATTAAAAATGAAATCCAATTTTTATTATTTGACAATAATTTTCAACAAATAATCAGAAATCAACAAATAAGAACTAACGCTTTTTTTCAGTGGTTACTGTTATTTAATATTAAAACTGCATTAATTTCTCTATCTTATCAGATAGATATGATCACAGAAAAACACGGGCAAGTATATCCAAAAGATCTTAGTTTGTAAAAGTTTTTTTTCTTTATTTTAATTATTTATTTAATGTAATTGACAA
>NW_027116121.1:235973-236368 GCF_000696795.3 Halyomorpha halys | reverse complement strand
GGAACAAATTTCGTGCCTTCCAACCGTGACAGTGATAGACTCAGTCTACTTCCTGCTAGTTACTAGGAGGACCTTTGTCTTGTGATCTGAAAGTTGTAGGTCTACCGAAGACAGCCAACCTCGTATCGTAGCAACAGCCTGGTTAGCAATGAGGGTAACTTCTTCCAAGTACTTCGCCACTACTACAACTGCAACGTCATCTGCGAATTCCACAACTGTGGCTCCCTCCGGCAAGGTCAATTTAAAGATTGCGTTGTACATGACGTTCCACAGAAGAGGCCCTAATACTGAGCCCTGTGGTCACCTCATATCTTCTTTGGTCAAGGTCTGAAAAGTAAAACAGAACTCTATCTTTGAAGTAGTCTGTAAGAACTCTCATAAGATAGGCTGGTACC
>NW_027116121.1:235531-235833 GCF_000696795.3 Halyomorpha halys | reverse complement strand
TTTCCAAATCGGGGCTGCATATAACATAATGGAGGGGACAACAGTAGCAAGAAGCCTTCGGCTACTTTTTTTGGGACCTCCAACATTTGGCATAAGGCGTGACAAAAAGGATGCTACTTTAGCAGATTTGGCGATGATATACTCTGTGTGAAGATTAAAGCGGAGACGTGCATCGATCATGACTCCTAGGTATTTTGAGCTAGGCTGGGAACAAATTTCGTGCCTTCCAACCGTGACAGTGATAGACTCAGTCTACTTCCTGCTAGTTACTAGGAGGACCTTTGTCTTGTGATCTGAAAGTT
>NW_027116121.1:233513-235481 GCF_000696795.3 Halyomorpha halys | reverse complement strand
TTGATTCTTCATTTTTTACACCATTCTTCAATAGATGTTATGTGTGCCTGTAGTGTTTGTGATACATTAGTTGGGTCATTTTTTACAGAAAGTATACATGTGTCATCAGCGTTTTTTTTTTGTTTTTTTTACGAGGGTCGGTAGAAATCTTCAAAAGACACGGATAGGCCCATACATATCCGTGTGTAGGATATCCACTAAAACCACCGCCCTACACCTGTTCATTCCTCTCCACGGGACCACCACTAGGCATTATTACTTCATGGAGGGAAATGGCCGAGTGCCGCCTCGCTTTTTTCGCATGGTTTTACGTTTCCATGGTACTAACTCTTCTAGCCCTCTCTTCCTCTCTCAACCTCTTGAGAACGACTGTGGTGAATCTCTTCACTGCGTTCTAATGCTGGTCTGAGAGGAGCATATAGCTCACCACGTTTTCTGGAGTGATGCGTCCTCCACAATCTCTCTCCAATTCACTTCTTTCTGCTGCAAAGCGAGTGCAAGTGAAAAACACGTGCTCCGTGGTTTCCTCGACAGTCTGGCATCCAGGGCATTCTGCGTGTTGTCCAGTTTGAAGCGGTGCTGGTAGGCTCTAAAGCATCCATGTCCGGTCAACAATTGGGTTATGTAAAAATCCACCTCACCATGCTGGCAACCATACCACTTGCCCACATCGGGTATTAACCTGTGAGTCTACCTCCGGAAATCTGCAGCCTCCCAACGCAGTTGCCACTGGTCGATGGTTATTTTTCGCTCTTCTTCTCTGGATAAGTGCAAGCGTCATCCATAGTGCGTGCTTCTTTCTTCAACAAGGAGTTCCACAGGTGGCATTTGGGCTATCACACACACCGCTTCGTAGGAAACAGTTCGAAAAGCGCTAACTGTCCTTAAACAAACTCTGCGGTAAACTGAAACTATCTGTTTCCTGTATGATTTGGTAGCCATCGCTTGTTTCCAAATCGGGGCTGCATATAACATAATGGAGGGGACAACAGTAGCAAGAAGCCTTCGGCTACTTTTTTTGGGACCTCCAACATTTGGCATAAGGCGTGACAAAAAGGATGCTACTTTAGCAGATTTGGCGATGATATACTCTGTGTGAAGATTAAAGCGGAGACGTGCATCGATCATGACTCCTAGGTATTTTTAGCTAGGCTGGGAACAAATTTCGTGCCTTCCAACCGTGACAGTGATAGACTCAGTCTACTTCCTGCTAGTTACTAGGAGGACCTTTGTCTTGTGATCTGAAAGTTAAAGGTCTACGGAAGACAGCCAACCTCGTATCGTAGCAACAGCCTGGTTAGCAATGAGGGTAACTTCTTCCAAGTACTTTGCCACTACTACAACTGCAACGTCATCTGCGAATTCCACAACTGTGGCTCCCTCCGGCAATGTCAATTTAAAGATTGCGTTGTACATGACGTTCCACAGAAGAGGCCCTAATACTGAGCCCTGTGGTCACCTCATATCTTCTTTAGTCAAGGTCTGAAAAGTAAAACAGAACTCTATCTTTGAAGTAGTCTGTAAGAACTCTCATAAGATAGGCTGGTACCGCCATAGTCTGTAGTGCATCTATTATGCAGGTCCATCTTGCAGTGTTAAAAGGATTCTTAACATCTAGAGTGATGATTGCTGCATAACACTTAGCACCCCTCCTCCACCTTGCTCCTGCAATTGCTGTGCGGGCCATCTCGACTACCAATCCAACAGCATCTATTGTGGATCGCTCTTTACGAAATCCGAATTGAGCCCGCGAGAGGCCATTAACTCACTCCGTGAACTCTTGTAGCCTGAGGGAAAGGATTTTCTCGAATGTTTTATCCATGGTATCCAATAAGCAAATTGGACGATAGGTTGACGGGTCTTCCAGTCTTCTCTTACTCTTTGGAATGAGTACGAACGAGGCGCTGTCTCTTCCAAGGTTTCGGAATTGAGCCTTCACGAATGCACGAATTGAAGAGATCGATGAAA
>NW_027116121.1:232000-232838 GCF_000696795.3 Halyomorpha halys | reverse complement strand
CTTACTCTTTGGAATGAGTACGAACGAGGCGCTGTCTCTTCCAAGGTTTCGGAATTGAGCCTTCACGAATGCACGAATTGAAGAGATCGATGAAAAGATCCGGCCGTTTTCTGAGACCCACCTTCAGAGCTACATTAGGAATTCCATCCAGTCCTGGTGCTTTGCCATATTTTAGGTCCGAGGCAATGTCCTCTAACTCTTCTTGCGTGATTTGTGGAAAATCTGTTATGTATGTATTGTCTATACATTCAGTATTATTCACCTGTTCAGGGAATAGTGTTCTGACAATACTGTCTACAACATTCGATCTCGTGGGGAGCTGCATCATGCCTTTACAAAGTTTCTTAAGCGCTATTTTGTAAGGTCTACCCCATGGGTCTGCATCAACCTCGTCACTGAGTTCTCTCCAGCACCTTCGTTTGCTTTCTTTAATGGCTTGCCGGAGGTTCCTTATAGCTCTCTTTAACTTTTTTTGTAGCACTGAAAACTCCGGTAGGTGTCTCGCTCGCTGGTAACGTCTTCTTGCTTGGTTGCAACACCGGTAAAGATCGTCAATAGTATCCGTCCACCAGTACACTGAGGAATGATGTTTTCTAGGCCTTGAATGGGTCATAGCTGCATCACAAGCTCCCGATATAAAAGAGGTTAGTGTATGCTTCTTTTACTCGGCTGACCCTTTCAATTCACACTCGTCCTCTAGCATTAAAGTGAACGTGGCACCATCGAAAGTCTTCGTGTTCCAGCTGTTGGTTCTCCATCGAGAACTGTTCTTTCTTTTAGGCGTATCCAGTGTCATGTGTCATCAGCGTATGTTGTTAGGACTGTGTTAGGGTGGGTT
>NW_027116121.1:224355-231305 GCF_000696795.3 Halyomorpha halys | reverse complement strand
GTTTTTTCTTCATAGTTTGTAAAAGTAAAGACTAAAAATGTTATTATATAAAGTAATATTGAAAGTAGCTTTAATACCATTGTAGCAAGCTAGTATATTTAAAAATGGTCATAAATTGTTATACATAACTTGATGATCAGCATAGAAAGAAATATTTGGAAATTCTAACGCTGTAGCAACAAGGGTCAACTATAAGCGGGATGGAGCCTTGGAAGCCTCTTATAGAGAATTAAATTGTCTTTAAAATAGATGGTGTGAATATTGTGATACACAATATTCTTGTGTATCACTTCAAAAGGTCTATTTATTTTCTTTTATCATACTGTCGTCTCAGATGCCCTACAATAAAATTACTTTGCATACGCAGCGTACATCTCATAAAATTAATCCGTCTTCTGTCCTTTACTGTCGTTATTCCTACCACTCAAGTCATTCATCAGTGATCACATATCCTCTTCATACCTTGTCTTACCCCTTGCGCTTTTCCATGATTTGTGCGGTTTTCTCTGGGCAGTATTCCCTGTAGTATCAAATACCTAATTACTCTGATACTAGATAAATTAAAAATTTTAAGCAGGCAGAATGGTCCTTTACTATGAAGCTTATTGAAATCCTGCCACAAAGTCATAACCCGACTGGAACTGCGAAGCTCGTTTTTCTTTAGAGGTTCGCCTGTACCTGTAAGGACACCTTATTGAACGCATGAAAGCATTCGTGGCTCACCACATCGTCCAAATGCTGGATATTGCAAACTGCAGGACTATACTCTGCACCTAAGGGACTTCAACCGTTGGAACTAGTGAAGCACCACTTATTGCTGACCGTACCTGCATAGTTGAAAACCAGAGATCAAACTAGTTCTCCTTAACCCTGTCAGTATCAATTTAAAATTTTTAACAAAGTTTAGGTGGGCTGTATGTTGTGGCTAATATATGGTCCACAAATCGATTATTGGAACATGTGATTTTTATTAAATCGAAAATACAAAGCAACTACTCTCTGTGGTTTTTTATACTGATAAATAGACAGATAACTTCTTAGAGTCTTAGTGTGCACACACATATCGTCTCCATTGTCTCGTCACTACGTACTTGTAGTTGCCAGCATTCTGGCCATCTGTACCAGCTTAAATTATTTTAGCCACAGCGGGCGGATTACTTCGGCTCATCCTACAAGAGGACAAGGTGGTCGGACGTACGTCGATCTACGCCACGAGATCATCCACTCAAGACAAAAACCACAACTGGGGCCCCATCAATCACCGGTGATATAAGACTTTTTTTCTCTGTTGTTCAATTCATTTAATTTTGTAATAGTTTTAAGCTTTCTTTTTTCTAGTTTGTATATATTTTGTGTTCCTTTTATTATGTTCACTTATTTAAAAATACAAAAATAACAAAATTCGGCTATTCTTTTCTTTTCACGGTTGGGCTAGTAAAGGTTCCTTTTGAACCCCTACCACCGTAACAGGCATGCTTAAAAGTAGTGATATACTGTGTTTCTTGACCTTATCCCTCCCCTCCACCTCTCCTAACTAATCCTCATTGTTTGGTGCTAAATGGTTATTTTCTTTTTTATTAAATGTATTCTGGTTTTAAAGTTACCTAAATAATAAATTATTTTAGATTAAATAATACATCATTCTGGAGGCCTATTATTGAGAAAGTGCTTGACTTGAACTTAGAAAACAGGTCATCTTCCACAGGAATCTAAGGGGCTTTATAGAGGATCTTCTGGGAACACACATCAACGCGAGAATAATCAATGTGATTTTGAAGGATGCAAAAAGTAAGAAAATTAATTGCGTGATGGTATTTCTCGACATTGTTGGTGCTTTTGACAATGTTGGCCACGATCATATTGTGAGCTCCTCGCCTTCAGTGAGGGTGTGTCACCGGATCTTAAAAATGTGATTTTAGCTCTCCTTACTATAAACAACATCAAAATAAATGTAGTTGCCCACTCATCAAGCCAAATCAGAGTAAAGCGTGGAGTACCTCAAGGCGGCCCCTTGTCGTCTTTGCTATTCAACCTGTGTGAGCAAAACTTTGTAAGTAAATATGGATATAAGCCAGAGTTGGGCAAATATTATTCGAATAACGAGAGATGAATGATTTTTTATTTGTGAATTTTCTACTCGAATAATCAATTATTCGTACAAAACATACGATTAACTATCCGAATACTTTTTCATTTGTTATTATTTTACATGAATAACAATTATTCGTACAAAACATATGATTAACGATACGATTACTTTTTTATTCATCATTATTTTACACGAATCAAGTATTTGGGCAAAACAAATCGAATAACCATTTGAATACTTTTATATTCATCCATTTTATATAAAAATAATCTCTTATTCGAAAAAATTAAATGATTAACCATCCGAATACATTTGTATTTGTATAAAGACGACATTTTTTGTCTTATAGCTATACATAGATATATTTTATGATTGCATATAGATCTATTTTAACTTTTCTGATTTTTAACATGTTAAGGTCCCTTTATATGTTTCGGGATAAGTAGAATATGAAAATGCTATAAATTTTAAGACCGCGTATCGATTAATTTTAACTTTCTTGATTTCTAACATATTAGGGTCTCTTTATATATGTTGAGATATGTAGAATAAGAAAATGGTATCGATTTTAAGATTGCCTATCAATTTATTTCAACTTTCTTGATTTCCAACATGTTAGGGTACCTTTATGTTTTGAGATATGTAGAATATGAAAATGCTATCGATTTTAAGATTGGCTATCAATTTATTTGAACTTTCTTGATTTCCAACATGTTAGGGTACCTTTATGTTTTGAGATATGTAGAATATGAAAATACTATCGATTTATTTTAACTTTTCTGATTTCTAACATGTTAGGGCCTCATTATGTTTTGAGATATGCATATTATATATAAAATAAATCGAAACACGGTCTTAAAATCGATAGTATTTTCATATTCTACATATCTCAAAACATAGAAAGTGACCCTAACATGTTCGGGATCAAGAAAGTTAAAATAAATCGAAACGCGATAATTAAATCGATACGCGATCATAAAACCAATTGCATTTTCATTTTTGGCATATATTGAAACATAAAGAGACCCTAACTTGTTAGAAATCAGGAAAGTTCATATTCTGCATTCCTCAAAATGTATAAAGGGACCCTAACATGTTGGAAATCGGAAAAGTAAAAATAACTCGATACAAGATCTTAAAATCGATATAATTTTCATATTTTGCATTCCTCAAAGCGTATAAAGGGACCCTAACATGTTAGAAATCAGAAAAGTATAAAAAAACCAATAAGCGATCTTAAAATCGATATCTTTTTCATATTCTGCATTCCTCAGAATGTATAAAGGGACCGTAACATGTAAAGAAATCAAGAAAGTTAAAATAAATCAATACGCCATGTTAAAATAGATAGCATTTTCATAATCTGCATATCCGGAAACCTAAAAATTGGCCCCTATGTATTAGAAATAAAAAAAATTAAAATAAATCAATATGGGATCTTAAAATCGATACCATTTTCATTTTGTGCTCGTCTGAATATGTGAAATAGAACCCTCATACATTATAAATTGAAGGTGGTAAAAAAATAAGTGAATTAAAAGAAAAAAAAATCAAATTTTTATTCGAATAATATGTATTTGACTAATTTTGTATTCGAATAATTTTTTATTCGATTGAAATTTTATTCGATTGAAATAGTATTTTAAACATTCCAATAAAAAAGTATTCTGATTGTTTAGTCGTATTTTTATTCGTCTCTCGACAATCGAATAAAAAAGTATTCATCTCTTGTCAATCGAATAATTTTTGCCCAACTCTGATATAAGCTCAATAGTGACCAAGGTTGTGTGGTCCTCACAGAGTTCGTGGATGACCAGGCGGTTTCAGTGTGCGACAGGGTTGCTGCAGAAAGAGTCATTGACAGTGTACAGAGGACGTACAAAGAAATCGATTTGAGTCCTGAAAAGAGTGTGGGCATCGTCATAAATAAAAGAGAACTGGAATCGACAAAGCTCTCCCTTGAGAATCGAGATAGCATTCAAACAATGAAAGAAGGCGAAACTATAAAATATTGTGGATGCACATTCTCGGGAGAGCTACCGTTCAACAAAGATTCAGGGATAAAGTTAAATAAGAATCTGGATAAGCTCGTCATCTTGTGCTTGCCTAAGCCCGAGCAGAAGGTCAACATTGTCAACCAATATGTGTTCCCAGGTCTTGCATACCATCTCCAAATTGCTCCCCTCACAAAGCTACAGCTAGCTGAAATCCTAGATGGCATCAGCACAATGATTCGCAGAAGTGTCAAAGCCATTATAGGGCTCCCTGCGAACACCTTCACGGCGATATTGTATGCTCTGAGGAGGTACTGAGGTCTAGGCTTGATCCGCTGCCAATGGGAGGCTCCCCTAAAACACTGGTCCATTGCTCAGCCGCTGTCACATTTATCCAATGCTCTGTTCCACTTCAGTCCATTTTCAATTGTTTAGCCGAGATTGCTGAATGTGCTGATAGATTAGACATTGATCAGGGGCATCAGAGTGTGAAAACTCTACGACAGTCACTACATGAAAATGCATTCGAGGAGTGAGCCAATTGCAGGTGGCAGAGCATTGGAGTAAGCGGTTTCAAAGAGACCCCGGGAGCCAATAAGTTTATATATGATAAAAAAATACTTACAGGCTCTGAATGGTCCAATGCCCTGAAATTTAATATAAATTATGCTCCCCTATGTGCAGTTCCAGATGTCAGTGGACAGGATAGAGAAATTGGGTCCCTCTGTCACAAATGCAACAGGAAGCCGGAAACACCAGCACATGTGCTGGGGAAATGCTCAACAACTCCCTCCTCATAAGACGCCAACATCATAGAGTACGAGCTAATGAAGCTCCTAAAAGAAAGAGATTTTGCTTGCTTCAACGAGGTCTACTGTGTAGATACGGATAGATTCACAAGATATGCGGATATTGTTGCTTTCCCTAAGAAGGGGAAGTCTGCAATCATTCTGGATCCCACCATGAGTTATGAAAATCACAACCTTGACCAGGAAAATAAAGTAGATAGGGAAAAGAAGGAAATCTACGATAAATGCATCCCTTTCCTTAAGAAGTTCTGTGAGGGCTTTGGAAAACGAGACTTCAACGTGAGAGGCCTCTGGTTTGGAGCCCGCGGAACGATTTCCAGCACAACTAGGAGCTTCATGGAGGAACTCTGGGTCGATGTCCTGGACGTGGGTAGGATAACAAGAGAATATAATGCTCGACTCCCTGGGAATCATCCACCACCACATGCATGGAAATTAATGAGTAAGGGAGTTATGAAGAGAAAGGATGGCATGCATACATTGCATATCTTGTTTGTTATTTTATTTATTACTTTATTATTTTTATATTTTTAATATTTGTTATATAGGGGAATTTGGGAGAGTGAATATGTCGATCAAATGAAATAAAAATTGTGAAATGGAAGGGACAAAAAAGAGAAAGAAAAAAGAAATGAATGAAATATTTGCATTTAGTTTGTAGACTAGATTTGATTATAAAAAAAAAAACTGGGAAAAAAATGTTTTCTTTCTATTTGATTATATCATGTAAAAATAAGTAATTTATATATGCCCGATCACGGATTGATTAGTATGCTGTGTAATGTAGCAACCTGATGTATTTGGGCAGCATGAATGAATAAAGCATTTCTCTCTCCCTATCTCTGAAAAAATTTTCTTAATTGCAGGTGGTTTCAGGAGATTCATGCTTGAATGAAAAAATTAGAAGAATGTCGAAATTTATAAATAACTCAGAGAAAGTCAGTGAAAGGTTGAAAAATCTTTTAAAAAATTAGTGATTACTTAATTTTTATTTACAATTTAAATTTATAATACTTATTGATTAAAAGTGTGTTTTTTTATTTATAATGTACCCTTCTAATCTCCATTTACTATTCTATATATTTTATGTCTATTATGTTATGTAAATGTAAAGAGGTCTTTGAATTTCTTTGGTTATTAATTGATCAGTCTTTTATTTCAGATTTACCTAAGCTTTATTTAAAAAATAGATTTGCCTCACCACACCCACTAAGCGCTTTCAGCAGTGCTTAGAGCATCATCTCGCTCTTCCTGTTCTCTCTGTATATTCGGTAACCATGCCAGCATGAACAGTACTCATTATGACTGGTTTTCAGATTCTTATTTCTTTCCCTATTCTCATGCTCAGTGTTTTCTCTTATTCTTATATATTCTTTTCTACTTATCAACATTCATTTTGATAACTTACTTTTCAATTTACCATACCAATTTCAACATACTTCAGTTATTCATATCTGTAACTTCACGTACTGTCATTTCTTTCCACTCATCCTTTTAGTATTACTTGATTTTCCTGTGGTGAACAAGATAATAAGGCTGCCTACTTGGAAGCTATTTTATGTAGAATTGATAATTTCACATCTTCTATGTGCATTGATATTTCACTCTCACTTACACATATTTATTTATTTATTACACTACCCTGGTAAACACCAATACAGGTGGTGGCAGCAGTGGGCAGCAACGCATACCTGTGTTGCAACCCACTACTGCAATCAAATAAATTTACATTATTTTGCATTAGCTGTGCACACAGCTTGGTCTTCTTTTAGATCAACTACCATCCTCTTCTGTGTTGTCTGGCGGCCTTGCAGGTGTAGTTCTTTATCTGCTACCCTTGGTGAAGTTGGTGGAGCCTAAGTCCTTCCATCCTTAAATAAACGTCTTATAGTAATGATAGTTCTCCTTGGTTATGGCTGAGAGAGGTTGCTCTCGCATTAGGAATCATGTCTCCTTCATCAGCTTAGCCCCCAGTGCCTTATAGGCAGTCTCTCCAACTTGCCCTTCTGCCAGTGCGGGAGATTCTGAATCCACACAGAGAATACATATCTCATGATA
>NW_027116121.1:221395-222395 GCF_000696795.3 Halyomorpha halys | reverse complement strand
AAAAAAAAAATTATTTGTGCAGAATTTTCTAAAGAAGCAACATAACAAGCATTTTAAAGGTTTCCAAAATTTTAAAAGGTACCTCTATTTCTATTGAAAGTTATGTACTTACAGAGGCAGGTTAAAAGGTAGTTTAAATTCCGGTTTCCGTTCAGAATAACTCATCCTGGGTTAGTAACCATATATGTATTTCTTTAGAAAGAAGAAACAGGTCTAATGTTTAGAGAATAAAATGGTGTATTAAAATTAAAGAAAATAACTAATATCAACTTCTAAGAAAAGGTTAACATATTATTGACCGAAGTTATTGATAGAACAACAAAATCACAAGAAAGAAGAGGATCTACTCAAATATGAAGGAAAGATAAAGAAGAGAAAAATAATACAGTTACTGATGTAGCTAGTACCTCAATAAATACTATCACGCATAATAATATATGAAACACATCCGTCTGCCAGGTCAATGCAGGTAAGGCTCGTAAATACATAATAACTTTTCCAACACCGAAGCTTCCGGAAACGATAAAAATTTGGTATGAAAATATACGTGTAATTATTTATCTTCAATTTCCTTGAATAATCACCCCACGGCCCAGAATAAAAAATATAAATCATATGCATACTATGCGGTCTAGACAGGGAGAAAATTTTAGATCCAATTTGCCTCCACATTGCATAATCTGTAATGATGGTCATAATGCTCTCGTTCGCTCCTGCTTCCTATTCAAATGCTAATAGAAAATAAAGCCAATCAGTTTAATAATGAATTATCATTAAATGAAGCCAGGAAAATATATAAAGAAAAAAACATATGGCTGAATAGCCTTATAGGGAACATAGTATATTATTTTTAAAAAATACTAAAATTGAGTGTAATAAACCCAGCCCAGCTGTTTAATTATTTAAAGAAACGAATAAAACTAGTACTAAATGTAATGTGGCAACACATTCTGATCGATCGATTAGAGATCAATCAGCAGTGATCCTCACTTCTACACTC
>NW_027116121.1:219070-219381 GCF_000696795.3 Halyomorpha halys | reverse complement strand
TTTATTGGCAGCTCAACAAACCATAGATCTGAAATTAATCTCAGCGAGTCTGTCTGTTCATGATGAAACTGACTATGCGGTTTTGATCTTCCAAAATATAAAATGAGGAAGACCAACAATAAAAAAAATCACTAGGCAAAACAATTAGTAAATTGTCAAATCTAAGAATGCCAATTGTTAAGATTAATTATTTATTATTAATATGATCTTTTAGTACAGATAATATCTTTCTCATTTTTATTTACGTATTATTATTTTGATTTTTAATATATCTTTCCTGCAATGGAATTACAACGGATTAAAAACCCATT
>NW_027116121.1:212280-214735 GCF_000696795.3 Halyomorpha halys | reverse complement strand
AGCCCTTGTTTATAAGTGCACTTATAAGCACTTCTCTTTGCATAATATAAAAGGTTATGGGCCCAGTATACGCTTAATAAGTTTATAGGAATGCAAAGAAATCAATATATCAAAAGTAGTGATATGTGAAGTGTTGTGATCAACCGAAAATCGGGATTCATCAGTGTTAGTGGTTAGGAATCGTGTTTACTTAAGGTACTTTCTGTTTTTTTAAATAGTGTTAAAATCGGAATGGAGTTTTCCAAACACATGAAACCATTGACAGGTGAGTCAGATTGGCCAGTTTGGAAGCGGAAAATAAGAGATCTTCTAGACTACCTTGAGGGTACTATTGATGATATTGACGGTCTGTTAGTTAAGCCTGAAAATCTTTGTGAAGGTGCTTCAGAAGCCGCAATAAAAGAGTACAAAGCCAAAGTTGACCTATTTAGAAAAGCAAATAGTTATGCTAAATCCATGATTGCAAGTTCTGTAACTGACTCTGTATACCAGAAAATAATGGATGAAGAGACTGCTTTTTATACTTGGAGTGCATTGCATCATCATCAAAAGACCAGTTATTCAAGATTTGTACAGATTTCTTTTCATTTAAGTGGATTGATAGTGAGGATGCTTCAATGCATATAGCTCGGCTGAAATCACTTTTGGAACGAACTAAATAATGGTCTGCAGGCTAGAAATGAGAATGTTTTGCCGGATCTATTATTGGTTTGCAAAACTCGTAATATATTGCCAAATAGTTTTATTCCCTTCAAATCAAGTTGGATGTTGTTAAAAAGTGAAGATATAACATTTGAGGATTTGACTGTTAAGCTGAAAGAAATTTTATGATAACAGAATGGTTCTAGTTCTGTTTCACAGAAGGCTTTGGCTGCAGTATCAAAGCAAAGGATAGGGCAACAAGGAAAAAGTAAGAGTAAAAATCACGATAAATGTAATTACTGCAAACAGGCTGGACATTGGGTTAGGAACTGTGAGAAATGTATTTCTGATGGTAGATTGAAGAAAAACCAAGAGGCTACAGCAGCTGATAGTGCAGGTCTCATGCTTGTTAAAGTAGAAGCTCTATCAGTTGAATCATCTAGTCAACCGTCTACATGGTGGATAGACAACAGCGCAACAAGGCATGTAACAAATACAAATTTGTTTTATATAGATTTCCAGAAGTTTGAGAGTCCATTAGGCATAAAATCAGCTGGAAAAGAATTCCTACCAGCCATAGGAATTGGAACAGTTAAAGTAAAAAATTTCACTACTAGAGAGATGTTTTTGTTGAAGGTTGTTTGGTATGTTCCTAATTTATGCAGAAATTTGTTCTCGGTGTTGGCAACTCAAGATAAAAACCCGATAAGTGTATTTGAATCAACAGCTACACAGTAATCTAAGTCTGTAAGTTAATCTCTTTCCAAAGCAACAATTGAACCAGTAAAACCAAATCCTGAAGTGAATATTTTTGATGATTTGTTGCAGCTGTACCACCAAAGGTGGGTTCATCAAAATAAAAGGCATGTCCAAGCTAAAATGCTCAAAGAATTAAACATAAAAGTTGCTAAAGGAAACGAGCGATTTTGTGAGCCGTGTGTTTATGGAAAGGCACATAAACTGCCATTTGGACATAGACAAAAATCAACAAAACCAGGACAGTTACTGTCAGCAGATGATTGTGGACCATTTCCAGAGTCGTTTTCAAAGAAAAGGTACTTAATTTTTTCAAGGACAGCTATGCTAACTTTCGTTACGGCTATCTGATGTTAGAAAAATCAGAAGTTAAAGAAATGTTGAAAAAGGTTCTTCAGCATGCAAAAGTAATGGGCCATCCAATACAAGAAATGATTAGTGACAATGGTGGTGAAATGGTTAACTATGAAATCAGAGAGATATTGAGTGCAGCGGGAGTCACACAGAGATTAACAGCCCCTTACACACCCCAGCAAAATGCCATTTGTGAAAGGGAATTTCGGACAACTGTCGGAATGGCAAGAACATTTAAATATTCCAACGACGATTTAACTTTTCCAGAAGCTATGTGGGCAGAGTTTGTAGCAACTGCAATTTACATCCTAAACAGAACAGGAAAGTCGTCTGTAGAAGGTGTGAGCCCCTATGAGCTATGGATAGGCAAGAAACCTAGAATAAAGCACTTGAGAGTGATTGGTTCTGTATGCTACGTCCATATTCCTAATCAGAGACGCAAGAAAATGGATAAAAAGTCCATAAAAGGATACCTGATAGGCTACGATGGAGATGAGCGATACCGTATGTAGGGGCTATAGTCTCTTTTTCTTAATGGAGAAAATAAAAGAGATGAAGAATAAACAATATCATAGATCTCAATATTATATTAGCTTAAACACTTACATTATAGGTTAGAGAATAATCTCAATAATAAAAGAAAGAGTCCCTCACAACTCAGAAGTCAAAATCACAACTAATATAACTTTCACCAAACTAGGAC
>NW_027116121.1:210285-211425 GCF_000696795.3 Halyomorpha halys | reverse complement strand
CGCGTAGTTAACTCTTCCAGGAAGTCATGGTGACCGATGTTAGCTCTTGGCTGTAAATCACACTCAAAGGGTAAAGTTAGTTCCCTTCCATAAGTAAGGAAGTTAGGTGTGTATCCTGTCTCTCTGTGGATGGAACTCCTGTATGCCGCCAAAGCTGTTATGTAGAGGTCCCAATTGTTTCCTTTACTATTCACGCAGTGAGATACAGATTCCATGAGGGTCCGGTGAAAACGTTCTACTCTGCCGTTCGAAGAAGGACGGTAAGCAGTAGTCTGTATTTTCTTTGTTCCGACCATCTGGCAAGTTGCTTTCAATAGGTCTGAGTTTACCTCTCTGAATTTTACATTGGCTCCGCGGTCCTTCAAGAGCATCTCAGGAACTCCATGCCTAAGAACCACATTTTCAACAAACACTTTGGCGACCTCTTCCGTCGTAGTGTCCTTCACTGGGACAGCCTCAGCATAACGCGTGAAGTGATCCACACACGTTATGAGATATTTATTCCCTCTGGCCGTTCTCGGAAAGGGTCCCTGTACATCCATCGCTACCAGTTCTCCGGGCCGAGTCGCTTGGTAAGGAGGCATAATTGGCACCTTAGGAAGCAGCCTCCTTCGGGCACAACCTTCACATCTTCCTACATACTCTTCAATGTCTGCTTTCATTTTCTCCTAGTAAAAGTTCCGCTCAGATCTTTGTAGTGTACGCTGAGTGCCGCCATGACCTCCACAGGGCTCGTCATGCAGCCAATACAAAACCCTGCGCACCAGAGAACGAGGTATTATCACCCTCCATTGGTCGCCATCTACTCTAAACTGTAGCCCATCTTCGTCGAAACAGTATGCTTCCCCTTGGGTTTCAGCTGACCTTTTACACACTGGGTCGGACCGCTACTCCTGGGTTGGACAGCTCTGCTACGTGCATCTGTATTACTATGGTTCCTACCAGATTTATATTGAACGTCGAAATCGTACTCGGCTAACTTGATCTGCCAGCGCATCAGCCGGGAACTCGGCTCCTTGAGTCCGAGAGTCCATCGCAATGGTGCATGATCGGTTATTACCGTGAATCGTCGACCATAAAGGTAACACCTAACACAGCCCACACTACTGCTAGTAACTCTCGTTCCGTTGCTGAATAGTT
>NW_027116121.1:197918-208435 GCF_000696795.3 Halyomorpha halys | reverse complement strand
GTTGTGTTCTTCGGAGGTTTCACCAAATATAATAATATCGTCAAGGTAAATCAAACACTCAGTACCCAGAAGTGAGCTCAGCAATCTATCCATGAAGCGCTGAAATGTAGCTGGTGCTCCTCCCAACCCGAAAGCCATCCTTATATACTCACAATGTCCCTCAGTAGTGCTAAACCCTGTTTTTTCGCAGTCCTCTAGGCGAATCGGCAATTGGTGGTAACCGCTCGTCAAGTCAAGGGTGGTAAACCATTGACTTTTCCCTAGGCTGTCCAGAGTCTCATTAATATTCGGCAGCGGATAGGTGTCTATACGCGTAACGGAATTCAGTCCACGAAAATCCGTGCAGAACCTATACTTGGGATCTTCCCCTGGAACAGCCTTCTTCCTAACGAGGATTATCGGGGCTGACCATGGGCTAGTAGAAGGCTGAATCACCCCTTTCTCGAGAAGCTCCTCGATCTGCTCTTTCACAATCGGCCGGAGGCTATGCGGGGTACGGTACGGTCTAACTGCAATAGGACGAGCATCGCCAGTGTCTATATTATGATGGACAAAGTCGGTACCGACTAATTCTCCTTTATCCCCCGGAGCTAACCCCTTCCAATACTCAATTAAAATATTCATGATTTCTGTCCGGTCCGTCTCGCTCACGTGCATAAGTTTATCTTTAACGAGGGCATACCAGTTCTCATCAATACCCTGCCTAATTAACTGATGCAAGCCTTGTTCTCCTCTATGTGTATTTCTTCCACCTCACTCACAATGGTACCTCGGGGTAACCTCACCTCACTTTTGGACGCATTAATTAATTTCACCATCATATTTCGTTTTTTAGGACCCACCACTACTCTGGCTGTTCTGGCAACTCCTCCTGGAAGGTTGACGGGCTCAAGAAGGACTTCCAATCCCTCGACCTCTCCTTTGATTCTAACAGGAATGATCAGCTCACTGCTTGGCGGCACGATAATAGTTTCTTTAATCAGCGCGATGGCACGTATCTGGCCCTCCTTCCTTTCGTCATACGATGTTTGAATAGAGCAGTTGGCAGCCTGAACTGTCCCAAACGGAAACGCACCATGTTCAAGAGGCGTGATCCACACTTTGTGTTCAATCGTGGAAGAACCAACTCTGATTGTTAGCACCAGTTTTCCAGCGATGGGTCTCTGTGCTCCTGTGACACCTGTGATGGCACTCCTCCCTGCCGATTCAATAGAAGCGTTTGGAATAGGTTCATTCAAAAGGGTGATATCAGCCCCGGTATCCACTAAGACGCTTCTTTACTGGCCATTGTCATAATCACAATTATTAGTGGAGCATAATTCCTTGTATCGGAGAGTGCCATCCCAATTTTACCTCTCTTTGTCAAGGTTCCTGAGGCTGAGGCCTTCACTCGGAACCCCTCCTGTTTAACGCTTCCTCGTCCTGACCCCTCTCTTTACACCGTCGCCGAATGTGCCCAAGCTCCCCGCAGTTAAAGCATTTTATACTGGGACAAAGCTCCAGTTGATGGCCTATCTGTCCACACTTACGACAAGTATCAGTCTTCCATCGTTGGCAGTCCCGCATCCAATGCCCCCATTCACCACATTTAGGGCAGGGTGTTCTGGGATTCCTCTTACCCGCCAAGCTGTCCTTCTGCTCTTGATATGGAACACTTCGTGCCGGGACTCGATCACTGTGCTCAGCGTACGGGACTCTCCGATTTCGGCAGCCACCAGTAGGAGTGACTCTACAGACCGTTGGGGAATCTTGTTCCTCCAGACTAGCCGTTTCCCCTCTTCGGAGACAGCAGCAACCCGGTTCGTCTTCTTCTTCGGTCTTAATTTGTCTAATATTTTTCAGCTCTCCCACTTCCACCTCAGATGACATCCGCTCTGCCATCACCACCGCATCTTGTAGGGTATTAACATTCTGAACCTTTAAAAATTCCCGAATAGGGGTCTCGGTTCCCAACTGGAACATCTCTAATACCACTCTCTGCATCACCGCCCTGGCGCCTTCTCGTTGTTCCTCTGTAGGCAAGTCGTCAACTGTGAACGCTTAATTACCCGCTTCCTCACACCGGTCGGCATAAGTGCGATAGTCCTCCCCTACTTCACTTTTCAGCTTTAATAGCGTCCTCATGTCCGCTAGTAGGACCCTTCCCTTTGAGAACCTTTTTTTAAAAAAGTTCCCTTCACTTCATTCCAATCTTTGCATGCCCGGAACTTGGTTCCATGGATCCGTAGATATCTCTCCGCGGGTCCTTTCATCTTTGACAAGAGTACCTCTTTCCTTTCCTCGTCATGCCACCCACTCCGACAAGCAACACTTTCAAATCTTTCTAAATAAATTTCAGCATCGCCAGGCTTAATATTTTCACCCGACCACTCTGGAATTTCCTTAGTGTATAAGCGATCCCGGATCACAAGTAACCGAGTTGACTCCTCCAAAGAAAATTTGAGTTCGTCATTCTCCAATTTTAACTGAGCGATTTCAGCACGCTGTTTTCCAGTGTTAATTGAACCCTCAAATCCTCCTCTATCTCTCTTTTTAATTGTTCTTCACTCATCGTTGCTAAGTTTTTTTCTTCTTCTTTTTCAGTTGTTTTGCCTGTATATATATAGTTCTTAGATAGTTATTCACCCCACACCTGACACCGAAATGTAGGGGCTATAGTCTCTTTTTCTTAATGGAGAAAATAAGACAGATGAAGAATAAACAATACCGTAGATCTCAATATTATATTAGCTTAAACACTTACATTATAGGTTAGAGAATAATCTCAATAATAAAAGAAAGAGTCCCTCACAACTCAGAAGTCAAAATCACAACTAATATAACTTTCACCAAACTAGGACAGACATACGCACTCGCACTATTATTATCACTGTCTTCCAAAAACAAAAACCTTCACTCCGCTCTCACTCGTCAGTGTTGCCCACGCAGTATTGCCATCTCACACCGTATATGGGTGAAAGAAGAGAACAAAGTCATTTTAAGTAGGGACATTCTATTTCAAGAAATTGAGCAAGTGTGAGTTTGTTAAGTTGCCAATAAAATACACTGATTCAAGATTGTGAAAAACCAGAAGACCAAGAGGTGTCTGATGAGACAAGAGGTTCTGAAAAAGAAGAAGTGTCTGAGTCTGAAGATGAATCAGTCGACGAATCAGAGAACCGACTCTCACCCTTTTAACAAAATTTGAGAGACCGCTCAAAGCTATCAAAACCAGCACATCTGGTAGATTATGTATTGCTTGGTGAAGAATTCATTCTTCAAGTCACAACACCAAACAGTTATGAAGAAGCTCTGAGTATTAGTGATAAGAAAAATTGGTAGCAAGCTATGGACAGTGAAATGAAATCATTAAAAGAGAATGGCACATGGGAACTCACAAGTCTACCCAAAGATTCTACCGTAATCTCATCTAAATGGGTGTATAGAATCAAGTCTAACCCTGATGGTCCAGTAGACAAATATAAGGCCAGAATTGTAGTGAGAGATTTCAGCCAGAAGTATGGTGTGGATTTTTATGAGACTTTCAGTCCAGTAGCAAAACTTGCCACGATAGGAGCAATGTTAAGCATTGCAGCTGCAGAAAATATGCATTTGATTCAGTTTGATGTGTCAACTTAATTTTTATATGGCCACCTAGATGAAGACATCTATATGGAACAACCTGAGGGGTACACAGATGGAACAAAAAAGATCTGTAAACTATTGAAAAGTTTATATGGTTTAAAGCAAAATCCTCGATGTTGGAACAAAAGATTTAACACGTGTCTTATAGCTGGAGGATTCAGAACAAGTGAAGCTGATACTTGTATGCACATTAAACAGAGCCTAAAAAACAAATTATTGGTAACATTATTTGTTGATGATGGATTAGTAATGGCAAATAGCAAAGAAGAGGCTAAATTGTTTATAAAAGAGTTGGAGAAGGAGTTTAAGACCACAGTTAAGCCAGCTACATATTTCTTTGGTTAGGAAATTGAGCGTCAAGAAAATTCTATTAAAATTTGTCAGCAAGCATTTATCAAGAAGTTATTACAGTGTTTTAACTTTCAAGACTGTAAACCTATGTCCACTCCCATGACAAAGTTAGATGAACACGATTCAGAACAAGACAGGAACAGTAGTTTCCCATATAAAGAAGCTGTTGGAGCTTTGTTGTACCTGATGGTATGCACCAGGCCATCTTGCTTACAGCATTAGTGTTCTCTCAAGAACCCTGGACTGTCCTAGTAATCAGGAAGACTGAAGAGAGTATTACGCTATATCGCTGGTTCATCCAGTTTGGGAATACGATACACTGCGAACGGGAGTCGTGATCAGCTGTTACAGCGATGGAATCGTTGTGACGTTCGCTGGAGGGGCAGTGTCATGGCTGAGTCAACGTCAACAAATAACAGCAGCTTCGACAACTGAGGCGGAGCTAGTTGCAGCAAATGAAGCAGTAAAAGAAATTATCTGGCTGTCTAGACTATTTGAAGACATGGCCTATCCCCAAGAAGTACCTACGCTTCAAATTGACAACCAAGCAACAATTCGTCTGTGCCACAATCCAGGGAACCAACGCCACACGAAGCATATACAATTAAATTCTTTTTCATTAGAGAAAAAATTTTGGATGGTGTTCTCAAAGTACAGTACATCCCCACAGAGGAACAGGTCGCGGATATTATGACGAAGACACTACCAAGACCTAGGCTTGAATATTTAATAATAAATATTTAAAGAAACTTGGACTGTTTTCATGTTTGTCAAATTAAATAAAAGATAGAAAAAGGGAAAGTATTATAGTAGAGTAGTTTCCTACTTTTATTTAATTGTATTGGTACCATATGTAAGTTTACTAAGGTTGCCACTACTATAAGGTTGCATTGTCTACAGCAAAATATAGCCCTTGTTTAAAAGTGTACATTTCCGTTAATGTTCCCACTCCTCTTCTTCTCCCATTCCTTCACTGCAAAATATAAAAAGTACACTATCTAGAAGGGAGGGGGAGCAGTAATTATTTGTTAGGTACTGGATTTCTGATTAAGAATAGATTGCTTTCCGCGTTGAGGAATGTCAATGTTGTAGTGATAAGATTTTGGGGGCAATATTTCAGGGACGTTGGTTTAAAATCGCTCTGATAAACATTCATTCTCCGACCGAAGGCAGTGATGATGAGATAAAATTCGAATTCTATGATAAATTGGAGGGAGTTTACGGTAAAGTACCGCGAAGCTGCATGAAAATACTATTAGGAGATGCAAAGGTAAAGATTGGAAGAGAAGAAGTATATTGTTGGATAATATACTTATATTATTAGATAATATACTTCTTCTATTCCAATCGGTAAAGAAAGTTTGCACGAATATAGTAACTAAAATGGAATACGACTTATAAGCTTTGCCAAACCTAATTATAAAACTACTACATTCAAATGTAAGGATATTCACTCGTATACTAGGATATCACCGGATTCGCTAACGCGTAATCAAGTCGATCATGTCCTGGTACAACATCGACGGCAAATTAGTATAATTAACGTGAGATCTTTTCGAGGGGCAGAATGTGGGTCAGATCGGGAACAAGTGATCTCTTGGATCAGATCGGAAAATGGTTTCCGTCCCAAAAATTTCTATTTGGAGAAATTAAAAATCCCTTTAATTCGAAATAAATTCTCACTCGAAATAAAAAATAGATTTGAGGTCTTAGAACCTTTAGATGAGGGTCACGAAAAAATTGAGAATTTGTGGGTAGGAATCAGAGATAATGTTAAAAAGTAATTTGTGTCTCGGAAAAAGGGAAATTAATAAGAACAAATCCCTGGATCGATGAAGAGTGTTTTAAAATGTGAAAACAAAGAAAAGCCGCTAAGTTACAAATTCTCAATAATCCTAGTGAAAAGAATGTTAATATCTTCCTAGCCTCAAAGAATGAGACGTCTAAATTCCTTAGAAATAAAAAAAAGAAAATACAATAAATCAATAAAGAAATCTTAAAAATACAATAATATAGATAGAAAATAACAAAATAAAAAATAACGTAACAAAAATGTTCTGTAACTGAGTTCTTCCTGGTGAATTAATCAAGGAATTTGGTGAAATTTGAGTTTCTAAAATACACCATTTGATTAAAAAGATCTGGGAAATTGAGAAAATGCCTGAGGATTGGAGGGAGTCACTACTTATTCCTGTTCACAAACAGAGACCGACGACGGATTGTGACAACTATCGAGGAATCTCACTGCTTCCTGTATGTTATAAAATATTTACGTTAATCTCAACCAGTCGAATCACGGAATACGCTGAAGAAATTATCGGAGACTACCAATGTGGTTATAGACGAAAATTATTGATCAATTTTTTTTATTAGGTCAAATATTGCAGAAAATGTTGGAATACAACGGGGTAGTTCATCAGTTTTATATAGATTTCCAAAAGGCTTAGGATTCTATTGACCACCAGAAGTTGTATAATGTTCTGATTGAACAGGGAATACCAAAGAAGTTAATAAATCTCGTACGGATGTGCTTGACCGAAACGTATAATAAGGCACGAATCGGTAATCATTATTTTGAGAAATTCGAGGTCTGGTCGGGTTTAAAACAAGGCGATTCTTTAACAACTATCCTATTTAATCTAGCACTATCTAAAGTGTAATGAATACCGAGTACTTGGGTATGCTGATGACTTAGTATTATTAGGTGAGGACAAGGAAATTATAGAACTAATGACAATCGCGCCAATGAACTCCAGTAAGGAACTATGTCTTGAAATAAATAAGGGTAAAACAAAATATATGGTTAGCAGTAGAAACGCGAGCAATTTCCGTGATGTAGATGTAGGAGGAAAGAGGTTTAGTAAAAGGTAGACAAGTTTAAGTATTTCGGTTCTGTGATAACTTTGAGAAAAAACGAAATTGATGAAGAAATAAAAGTCCTGAATTAAGGGAACTACACCCAGTAAATATAATTCAAGTTATAGCATTGCGATGTGTAAGGTTGTAGGGCTTATATAGGGCGTGTAACGGGACTAACGAGCGGATCCCTAAAATGATTATAAGCACTGAACTGACGAATAAACGTCCGAGGGACAGACCGAAACGGAGATAGGAAGATTGCATTAAATCTGATTTAGTACCATTGGGGTTGGAGGGGCGTTACTGGAAGCAAATATGTAGAGAGCGATTGGTGGTATCGGCATGGAACCTTCGGGTTCGTTAGTCCTTCATTATTATTATTATTATTATTATTATAGTAACTAAATGGTGAAGGGGTCACTAATTTTAATCTATTTTTCTTCGGTGATTCTGCTCCCCTCAAAAAATAAACATGTTGAAAAATGTTCGTTCCAATTTTTCATATTATTTTTTGATGCCTATGTCATGTATAGATTTCGAGGTTATTACCTACAAAAGGATTTTTTATTTGTATAGAGAAAAAAATATTGCTAAATGTATTAATTTTTTTTTTAATTATGAACGATCATATGAACTATAGACGTCTGGAGAAAAAAACACAACTCAGAATTAATCCAAAATTTTAAATTTTTTACTGCGAGTTCCTATTGTAATGATGAAGATGAATCTTTAGACACGCTCGTTATTAGACAAAACAACAATGTTTACACTTGAACATAAAACAATACATTGACAATTATCAACTGAAATATTCAGTTTTTTTAGACAACGAAAAAAACACCTAATTCTTCATTATTAATTGTTTGTAATTGATTATATGGCGAGAGGTTTCAAATGGTTTGCCACTAAAACAAATGTAAAATAACGAAACATTAAATGAATTATAAGTAAAAACTGATTTAAAAAAAAATATACTTGATAAATAAAAATGTTGATAATAATTTCGACTGCGACAAACCCATTTCAAACAGTCTCTTTGCTAACGTCGGCTATTGCCGCTGAAGACGTTAATAATCTTGCCACCACATCACTCCCCCCTCCCCAATGACGTTGGCGCAGAACCTAACAGTCGGCTTTACTGCACGCTCAGAGCGGGTGTGATACACTGGTTGTGGGTGATGCTGTTCTGCGTCGAGTTCATTAGAAGAGTTGGCAGATCCTGCAGCGGGCGTAGGACTGGACTGAGCCGCGTCTGTGTATCTTTCTGCAAGCGTTATTTTTGCGCCGGAAAGAAGATGTGCAATCTTCAGTCGATTCATCTAAATCGTTTTTGGACCTGATGGTAGCTGGATCTTACATGTTTTATCCTTTCGTGAGATTACTCTGTAGGGTCCAGAGTACGGTGGAGTGAGCGGTACCCTAACGGAGTCGTCCCTTAGAAATACATGGGTGCAGTCCTTTAAGTCTCGATGTACAAAAGTCTTGGACGTGCTGCTGCGGTATGGCACAGGGCAGATATTCTTCATGGCCTCCCGTAGGGTCTTCAGCTTCGATTCGGAGTCCTCCCGACGTCCTGATGCCTCAGGTAAATAATCGTCAGACAATGCCGCATTCCGTTGGATTTTGGCAATGGCCCGATGAGGTCAACGTGAATTTGTTTAAACCTGGAGCTGGGAGCGAACATACCTGGAGGGGTTATTGTGAGACGGATTACTTTCGATTTTTGACATGAAATACAACACCGAGCCCATCTCCAGACATCGGCGTTTTTCCTGGTCAGAAAAATCGTCGTATTACTAGCCGTCTTGAGGCTCAGATACCAGGATGGCTGAGGCCATGCAGATGGTGGAAGATTTCTTCTCGCATGGACTTAGGAACGTATGGCCGCGCCTGAGAGGTGGAGGTCTCACAGAGGACTGACGCTACAGTACCAGGAGGTTTGATCCATTGAAGCTAAAGGCGGACATTTTTCTGTAGCTCTGTAATAGTTGGATCCTTCTGTTGTTCTGCCGCTTTATGTACATAATCGTCAGTGCACTCAATGGCCTCGACCCTCGAAACTGCATCGGCGACGTTGTTCTCTTACGGTCGGTCGTAAACTGGCTAATGAAATTAACCAGACGAATCCGCATGGGTGTCGCTGTCTCCGGCTTTTGATGGAAATCCTATTCCAACGGTTTGTGGTCTGTCCATATCTCAAAATGTTGCCCGTCCAAGTAACGCCTTAAGTGCTTGATGGCTCGGTGGATTGCCAATAATGCCCTATCGTATGTGGCATGTTTCTTCTGCGCTGAGGTGAATGCCTTTGAGAAAAATCCGAGAGGTCGCCGTCCAAGAAAGATGGTAATTCTGCTGTAAAACTGCTCCCATGGCAGAATGGAGGGGTCGCATACTAAGACTAGATTAGCGTTCTCTCTAGGATGACCTAGCACTACAGTATTCTTCACAGCGTTCGAATGCTTGGATGGATTTTTCTTCCCAGTTGAATGGTCTCTTATCGTTTTTCTTCGCCCCAGTGAGATACTTGTTGAGTGGAGCTTGCAAATCTGCCGCTCTGGGTATGCAACGACGGTAAAAGTTAAACATGCCCATGAACCGTCGCAGGTCCCTTATCGTAGCCGATCTGGGATATGATGCAATAACTTCAACCTTGGCCTTGAGTGCTAACGCCAGTGGCGTCGACCATGTGTCCTAAGAATTTGACTTCCTGGCGAGCGAAGACACACTTTACCAGGTTCAATGTGAGACCGTGGTCCTCAAGTCGCCGCAGGACTTCCTCTACATATTTTGTGTGCTTTTCTTTGTCTCTGGAGGCGATGATGATGTCATTCAGAAACCACCAAGCAAAGTCGAGACCTCGAAGAACCCAATTAAGGAACCGTTGGAAGGCCTGCGAAGCGTTCCTTCCAACACAATTCGAAGAAATTCGAAAAGACCGAAGGGTCTAATCACCGCGGTCATTGGAATATCTTCTGCTTCCGGAATTTCGTATTATGCTCGGTTGAGATCCAATGTAGTAAAGATCTTCTTACCGTGCATATTAACGTTGGAGTCCACCAAGTGAGGAAGCGTATCTATCGTGTAGCACGTGTAGCATATCTATCGGTGACCATCCTGGCATTCTACTGTCGATAATTTCCGCAGGGTCGTATGCCTCCACCCTTCTTCTTCATTATGTGAAGTGGACTGATCCAAGAGCTATTAGACGGCCTGCAAATCCCTTCTTTCAATCATTTGCTCGAATTTTCGCTTAGCGGCATTGTAAATCTCCGGCGACAGGCGGCGTCCTTTGGCTCCTTGACGAAGGATGTTGGTTGTGTAACGCTAGGGAACTGGCGTAGCAAAGCTGTGTACCATTCACCGGTTGGTACCGAATAAATATTGGGTACCGGCAACTTAGCTAATCTTCCACGTGTCGCCAATCCTGTTTTGTGGTCCACCAACTGACATCCAGCGGGATCTACCATAATATTATAGTGATATAGTAGATCTGCACCAATGATTAGTTGACTCACAGTTGCTACTCCATGTAATTTTGCGTAGAAGACCGAGATCGAGATTTTTTATTTATTTTTTTTAATTTTCAAAACCTCATTTATTAATAAATATATATACAATACGGATTATAATTACATAAAATAATATATAATACATTTTATTTACAATTTTCTTGTTTTGCCTTA
>NW_027116121.1:192069-192733 GCF_000696795.3 Halyomorpha halys | reverse complement strand
TTTTTCCGAACCCTCTAAAACAGAAATAAAATGTGAGTTAGTAGTGCATTACTGTGTAGAAAGAAAAAGTAATTCGTGTTGTGTCTTACCTTCGTGTTCAGATTGGATAACTGCACTACGGACACTGAGCTACCGAGTTGCGGACCGTAACGAGAACACTAACGAGAGAACTGTTCACTACCAATGACCGACGCAGGTCTATGACTGACCTGGGAGATCGAGATTCTGGACTATGTTTCCATATGTAGGAATGGTCGAGCCATTGGCCGCATACAAGGTGAACTGCGTACTTTTTTTTTTGTTCTTCACCGGAAAGACATAGATATAGTGGCTCCTGTATCTACCAGATATCTGGTCCCGGGCTTTTTGTCGATGATAAAAAGTCGGCGGTTGGTAATTTCGGTGACGAAACCCCCCTCGCTAGTTTAATGTCCCAGCTTTCTTCCAACTGCAAGGTTGACGGCACTCGATAGCCCTTTCTCCGAATCTGTTATGGTAGAAGCAGAGACGCCGTCCCCTTTTACTACTCGAAGCCCTGCGATCCCTATTGGGCTACCTGTATCGCAGCAGCTCATCCTGGATCCCATTAGCGCTTCCAGAGCGGCTAATTCCACAGTTAGGTCATCAATCGCTACCCTAATGTCTTCCATTCTTGAAGAAGTTC
>NW_027116121.1:191191-192019 GCF_000696795.3 Halyomorpha halys | reverse complement strand
GCTCATCCTGGATCCCATTAGCGCTTCCAGAGCGGCTAATTCCACAGTTAGGTCATCAATCGCTACCCTAATGTCTTCCATTCTTGAAGAAGTTCTTGAGTGTCTCTCCATGGTAAAATTACTTGAGGGTTGCTGGATTTCCGCTATTTTATCCGCAATATGTGCCAGCTTCGTGGAATCCGTGTGATCTGTGGCGGCTAAGGTTGCTTGCATTCCTCTCAGTGGCAGGGGTGTCCGAGCAAGATCGGCAACCTGTTTTAGAGCTGCTAAATCCAATTGGGCGATGATCAGCTGAAACTTATTTTTACTATTAGCTATATAACAATAGCTGAACACGCCCTCAACTTGTATGGACCCACAGGTTAGTTTCTTCCCTATAAAATGTGGGTCGCCAAGACAAGTCATTGGGTATTTTCGCCGATTCCACTAATTCCTTTTGCTCCTCCTCACCGGTTAGCAGGTCGATTAATTTATGCCCATGTATGCTTCACTAGAGTTCAATAAAATTAATAAGAGAAATAAACAATAAACTCACGTTTGGTGTGACAACTTTATAGCGTGTCCCTATTGTAGTGATAAAGATGAATCTTTAGATACGCTCTTTATTCTTCAGAACAGCAATAATAACATAAAATAATACATTCACAATTATCACCAACAGAAATATTCAGTTTTTTTTTAGACAACAAAAAAAGTACTTAGTTCTTCATCTGGCGAGAGGTTTCAAATGGGTTTGTCACTAAAACAAATGTAAAATAATGAAACTTAAATGAATTATAAATAAAAATAGATTTGTCGGGGTTGTCTGGTCTTAGGTTTTCCTGATAT
>NW_027116121.1:190617-190990 GCF_000696795.3 Halyomorpha halys | reverse complement strand
TTGGTGGAGGGGCGATATCTCTGAAGAGCGGGTTGGCACAGGCCTTCAGCCCATCAAAAAATTTGATGTGCCTTCGGCCTATATACTCCGGCACAAAGGGTAGCTGGAGTTTCTGGTGGATGGTGGTGTTTCTTGCCCTCTGTTGAGTAGTTCCAAGGACGATTCGCCGGAGGACGGAATTCTGATAACTCTCCACCTTTTCAAGTGTTGTTTTGTAGAGGTGACGCAGGAGTGGTGCACCATAGAGCAGAGTCGGTCGGATTATAGCCTTGTAGATTTGCAGCTTTAGCCTTAGTGAGAATTGTGGCGATTTCAGGAGATGGTAGAGCCTGTAGCTTTTCTGGCGGGCCAGCTTAAGTCTCTCCCGAACGTG
>NW_027116121.1:179900-184739 GCF_000696795.3 Halyomorpha halys | reverse complement strand
AAAAAAACAACTCTTGTGAGAATAGATTGGCAATAAACTTCTCTATCTCATTTTGAGTGTACGCCACCAGTGCTGTGACTAGACCTGGAAGAAGGCTAGGCTTATCGTTTTTTTTTTTTTTTCGAACCCTCTAAAACAGAAATAAAAAGTGAATTAGTATGTGCATTACTGTGAAAAAGAGAGAGTAATTCGTGTTGTCTTACCTTTTACTACGTAAGGTTTATCGGATCAATCCTGGTGGCAATTAAAGGGCTCATGTAATTGGTTATCACTCTCACAATTCACTCTTTTAACTCTACTTAGTTCCGTAGACTCTTTTTGCTCAATCTCTTTTTATTTTATAATTAACATTCTTACACATTACATATTAACATATATACATTTCTACAAGATATCGTATTTTTATAATAATAACATTATATACAATTATACAGCTGCTTAGCTTCTGTGAAGCTTGTAGTGCTGGCTCCTAGCGGGTTATAGCGGCACTCCTTGCTCCCTGCTTTCATTCAAAAGAAACATACTAGAGAAATAAAAATGTCGATAATAATTTCGACAGTGGAAAACCCATTCAAACTGTCTTTTTATTAACGTCGACTATTACCGCTGAAGACGTTAATAATCTTGGCACCACAATTTCTTTGAAAAATTGTATTTAGGAGTTTAGGACGACACTTGTTCAAGCCACTTTTGATCCTTCACCTTAATTTGATAAATTTATTAAATAAAACCCAATCTCACTTTCCTCTTTTTAATTACCTTTATTTTCCCACTCATTTCACTCATTGCAACCTTAGATCATGTACTATTGAATTTCTTATAAATGTATTTTAACATCTACAATAGTATAAAAATCTTAGAACTCGTTACTGTTAGCAGAGGTAATTGCTACCTTCTACACTGGCAAGCTCTTTGGATTATAGATAAGGGAGTCCAGAGACTGTTCAACTTATGCATTAGGAATATGTGTGCTGTGTACTATTTTATTTATTTTTTTTTTTACCTATCTTCAGTTCTATTTCACCTCTTTCTTCATCATCTCATTCATCAATTTCACCTACCTGCATAGCTATCTTTTTCATATTGACCTTTATGTATCTCACCCTTTTCTACATTGATATTATTTTGTTTCTATAGTCCACATTGAATTAGTAATATTAATTTATTAGTACCAATATTAATTAAACCCAATAGGTTTTAATCACCACTTGTAAAACTTGTACAACAAAATTTGTAATCAACACTTAAATCTACCATTTTTATTTATTAATGATTTTTTGCTATTCAGAGCTCTTTAGGTTACCTTTATTTTTTAGAATTCTATATCCAATTAGTATCTTCTTATTTTTTATTTATTTTACTTGTTAAATTTATTATTCCACCAGATAGAGATCGATGAAGAATCAATACCTAAGACGGCTGTTCAGGCCAGAAATTAAACCTGGAAATATCAATATAAGAGTATATGTAAATATGGGATATATAACTGTGGTACTCAATCGGCAATAGAAGTGTTCGGTACTGATGACAACCTACCAATATTTCGTTGACTAGTGAGTAGTTAACTTTATGAATTAGTTAATTATTATTATTATTTGTGCTCAATTTTTCATTATTTCAATTCATTTTATTATTCATAGAATAATTATTCATTATTGATAGAATGATAAATGTGTTATTAATTGAAAATCTAGTGATTGTACTAATTATTTTGTTACATTGGTATTTACGTAGATAATCACTTGTATTGATTCACTTCTGCTAAAGGTGAAGAAGAGTTGATTAATATGCTATTTCTTATCATGTCAATAATTATCCTAATTACAAACATTCGTTAGCTATTATTTGAATTACACGTGCAAGTAGAATACTTAATTACAATATATTGCTAATTTTATAAGCTCCAGTTATTAATACTTCTGTTAAGTTATAACTTCTGTTTAGGCCAGAGGCTGAAACTAAAAGTTTCTAGGTTTAAATGGGGACGCTCATATTTTAAATAACAAAGGGCGCCATCTAGGAAAACAAGGCCAACCAGCCTTGGTAGGGATAATCCCTTGAAGTTAAAACCTGAGGAAGTAACCAAAACCCGACCTCACTATGTTACAAGCGCTAGAGGAAAGATGTCCAGGTAAAGAGGACGAGTGTGGCAGTGGGGACACCCAGCACGGAGGCCGGCCCATCTCAACAAATCGGTGACCTCTATCAATATTATGGTCCTGCTGCTCACCTCAAGTAAGAGAGTATCTTACATCTTTCACTAATCACAAACGGTGACTCCTCATTATCAATATCTCATCTCAGCAATAGCACCCATAATCAAAATTAATTCTATCACACTAACACTATTATTATTATTATTTTCTTTTTTTTTTTGGCTTACCCATTTCTCTACCAGCTACTTTATTTTTATTTTCTTTACTATATATTATATTATTTTATCAATAATTATGTTTTTATAACTAAATCCCAATTAAATTTATTTTCTATTGTCCAATACATTATCATGTTACGGCAATGCCTGGGAGCAATTCCTCATTAGGTATTGTCAGGGAGCAAGTCCCCTAAGACAGTATATAATTTTATTGTTTAGTTTATTTTTTGGCCATCCTTTGGCACATAACGTCCGTCCAGTTAAGTCAATGCCGGGATCAAGTCCTCATTGGCATTGTCAAGGAGTCAATTTGGCAGGTCCCCTGAGACGGTATATCACTTTATTATTTTTTTTTTTTTTTATCAAACTGTTAAACTCCGAAAATTTTATCACCCGGAAAATTTATTACTGGATGGCAGTTTTGGTAAGTTCATTTTTGAACCCCCACTGCCGCCACATTTTGGTCAACACGGGCCGGATATTGTTTTAAAATTTTAATTAATTTGGTCCTCCGTTTTCAGGATAGTGCTTTCTGGGTATCGTATAATCTTCAGAGCTAATTTTATTGTTAACACTTTCAGATTTAGAATATAACTGGCTTTGGATGATTGTTTGATTAACATGAAACTATTTAGAGCATGTCTATATTTACTATTAGACTACTATAGCAAGTATATTTACTTACATAATTTATTTAAAGCATGTATTATTTTCAATTTAATGTGTTTTATACTGGGAGAAGGAAAATAGAGTGTCAGCAATAATCCTTTTTAAAATATGTTTTTATTCTTAATATGGAAATTTAAATTCTTTTAGCCAAGAGTATGCATAATATCAGAAAGGTAGATAAAATAACTATATTTTTATTATCTTAAATTATTTTATGAAATTTTCATTTTGCAACATAAAATTACTATTGATGTATGGTGTTGTTAAAAGAATTTATTAATGCTCACTTATTAATTTAATTTGGCATTAAGTTGTTAAAATTAGTACTTTATTTTTAAAATGACTCGTTTTATTATTTTTTGAAGTTATAATTTTTATTATAAGAATCGACTTTGCTATTATTCAAGAGTATATTTCATTAAGTTGTGATTTGCCTACCACTACTATATGGTATTATATTATGCAATCTTTTTAGAAGCTACTCAATAAATTGAAATACATTTGAAGGAACTTAATGTAAATGGTATATGTTCATAAACAATTAGTGTATCTCCAGGGTCAAAGAACAGCTTTATCATAGCAAACTATAATTCTTTATTGGAATCAGTGAACTATAAACTGTGTATGTATAATGCATAAGAATCAATCTTTATTTTTAACTTACACTTGTTTAACTTAGATAACTGACCACCTTGAAATTTAATTTTGTTTCAGTCAAATTATTAGTTTTATGAAACTCAGCCGAACAAGTATACTATTAAACATTACGTTCAAGAGAAGAGAAGATTAATGATTTATTAAACCCTAAATCACTGTGAATTAGTTACATCTATTAATTAACTGTAATCAATTTAAAACAGACTGTTTCAAAAACATAATTAATAAAAAATTTAAACAGTTGAAATATATTAAAGCAGGCCCTTCGATCTTTCTATATTCGAGTCTACAACAGGAGTAAATGTTTACTCCAAGACCTTTATTTTTTTTTGTTTTCCGAACCCTCTAAAACAGAAATAAAAAGTGAATTAATAAGTGCATTACTGTGAAAAAAGAAAAGTAATTTGTGTTGGGTCTTACCTTTTACTACCTATGGTATTTACTCCAAGACCTAGGGAATCCATGTTCCTTATATACTCCTTAATATCGAAGGCATATATTACATCTGTTTCTTTAGTTTCAAATGACCACCGCCATTCTTCCTGGAATATAATTTCATTTTATGCCAGCTTCACTTACGTCATCAATTAACTTAATTAATTACGGTTACAGACTATTTATTTTTCTCATTTCGCCTTCTATTGGCATTAAAATTCGTTTTATTACACAATCATTATTCTTAATTTCTAATAGATTTTTAATATTTCTCATTTCTGAAGAACACGCTCTTTAGCTGAAGTCGTTCCTCTCCATTTGCTTTCTATTAAACACTGTTCGAGTCATCATATGACCAACCACATTGTTTATTTTATTTATTTTTTGCCATTCTTAGGCATTAAATAAATAATTTATAAGTTTATTAAAAGAATCCAATCCTTACAGTCCAAAATCCTTAATGCTCCTTACTTTGTCACAAATCAAGTCATTCATCAGAACCTCAATGTTCCATATGTTGCCGATTTGGCCAGATCCAGATACCGTTCCTTCCATAACAAACTTCTCAACCACCCAAATCCACTTGTTTCTAACCTGGCTTCTCCTTCACTACCTAATAATCCTCCTAGGCGTCTGAAAAGAAGATGGCCTCGAGATTTTCTCCTCTAGAAATGTTATTGGAGTTCTATCAGTGGGAAGATTCT
>NW_027116121.1:177189-179670 GCF_000696795.3 Halyomorpha halys | reverse complement strand
GGGCTGTTCATTGTATTGAAATTTATTCTTTCGCCACTGTTTGGCGTTATATATATCTTACAAGTTTGTTCAAAACAATGTTTTTCTAGATGCTTAGTAACTCTCAATAATCAGGGCTCCTAGTGGTTATCACTGACAACGCTCTCTATCTTGCTCAATTTTCGCCATCAATTGGCACGTGACTATTCAAAGTAAAAGGAAACAAACCATGTTTATTAACTCTTATCGTGCGTCTATGAATGTTCACAACAATCCGGACCCATTGTCGTCCCTTGCCACACTCGTGCCACAAGAGTCAATTTTTTTTGTCAGGGTGAGCGGCAAGTTAGAATTTTTTATTTGGTCTATTTAGACAAACTTCCTCAATAAAATAAGAGGATCATCTTTCGTTTCTTTTTATCTATAGTGTTATCTTTTGTTTCTATTTTCGTAATATTTTGTGGATAATTGTTATTTCCTAATTTTATACTCTTATGGTCCAGTGAGACGTTATTATTATTTTTATTTTTTGGCTTACCAATTTCTCTACCAGCTACTTTATTTTTATTTTCCTCAATATATATTATTTTATTTTATCAATAATTATGTTTTTATAACTAAATCCTAATTAAATTTATTTTCTATTGTCCAATCATGTTACGGCAATGCCTGGGAGCAATTCCTCATTAGGTATTGTCAGGGAGCAAGTCCCCTGAGACAGTATATAATTTTATTGTTTATTTCATTGTTTTGCCTTCCTTTGGCACATAACGTCCCTCCAGTAATATCCAGTCTCAGTTAAGGCAATGCCGGGATCAAGTCCTCAATTAATTTGGTCCTCCGTTTTCAGGATCGTGCTTGTTTTATCATATTTAAAGAACTAGAGCCTGGTTTAATCACATTTAAAGAAAGAAGAATCAAAGTAATTTAGATTGTGCATACGGACTATGTACCCCATAAGGATGTGAAGAGCTAAGGAACTGGTATTATTATTTAAACAATTGTCCAATGTCAAACTGAACCTGTATCACTTTTGACATACGGTTGCATATTTCTGCATTCTATGGTTAAAATTTCTATAGAAGAAGGTACCCTATAAATAACTAATATAAATAAATAAGAAGGACCCGGAGTCCCGATGTGATTTTATTTCCTATTTTTTCCGTATACTCTTGTGTAAACCAACCCTGGGATAAATTATACTATTTCTAGGAAAAGCCTTACAAAAGAACACACCCTTTTATAGACACGCCTTTTTATTCCTAACATATATTTGTTTCTAATTTCATTGGCTCACTGGGCCCCACCTGGTTTCCTAAATTATTTGATAGGTCTAACTTCCTTCCCTATTTCTATCATCTTCATACCTCCTCTGCTCAAGTGTAAATAAATATTTTCTAGCTCTGGCTAGACAGTTAGTCAGAGAGACAGAGATATCTGTAATCACTAAACTATGTTGTGTTTGTAAATATGTAAGAATAAAGTCATTTTAGTCTTCACTGTTGGTTAAGTTTGTTATCTCGCGACATATGCCGTGGTTGCGGCGCACGCGGCAGCGCCGCCTAAGGGCAGTCACTCCCAGGCCCCGCCACGTCCTACCAGACAGGCCGCTGGCATTCCTTAGCGCTTTGGTCGAATATCGTCGCGTCAGATTGTTGACACACCGGCTGACGCCCTCGACCTCACCAAGTAAGGAAAAAAAACTATACAAGAAGTGGTGTAGCGTATTGTCCTCTTCCGTCAAAAGTAGCGCGGTAATTTGGCTAAGAGGTTTACATTTTTCTTTCTTTTACAATGTTTTGCAGTAATTTGATATTGTTTTCGAACATGAACATAGTGCAAGTATAAAACTATAAATGTTATCACATCCAGTAACTTTTTATCTGTACTAGTATAATAATTATTATTCTATATTAATAAGAATCAATTTTATATTCTCTAAATTTCGAAGAGTCTCATAGATAAATAAAGTATTTTTCTCTCTCTAACACATTTAGGTCAGTTCTCACGAGTCCTTAGGTCATGGTACCTTACTCCCAATTTCTTGGAAGCCTGGCCACCCTGGTTTCTAGTCACGCCTTTTTCCCCCTCCCGGATATTTATTTCTAATTTCATAGGCTCTCTAGGCTCCGCCTAATTTCCTAAATTATCTGATTGGTTCAAACCCCTTCTCCTATTTCACTATTCTTCCTACCCCCTCTTCTCAAGTGTACATATATATTTCCTAGCACTAGATAGCTAATTAAGAAGATATAGACTCTTATGTAATAGTAACATGTAGTTCTTGTAAATATGTTAGAATAAAGTCATTTTAGTCTTCACTGATTTTTATGTTATTTAATTGGTGACCGAACTAAAACGGTTTTTATGAGGGAGAAATTCACTAATCCTAGGTAATCTTGTCTCATTTACACTGTCTTAACCCTAAGAAGATTGAAGAAATTTGGCTGGAAGAACTCACTCAGTACGAGGTATTTTGACTGTCGAATATTGGCTCACTCA
>NW_027116121.1:174090-175209 GCF_000696795.3 Halyomorpha halys | reverse complement strand
ATAAGGTTTTTCAGTTCTTGAAGAATGTTTAGATCAAACAGAAGGTGATAAGTTATTTGGATTATCTGTGCCTACTAATGGTAGGCTAACGAATGGAGAAAAAATTGAAAGTATGAATAATGATTTCTATAATGCAAAGCTAGATGAAAAATCGAAGCCCTTGACATCTGAAGCTATTGACCATTCTGTTGCTAATTGTCTGAATGAAGTACACAGTAATGAAAAGGAAATTATTGAGTACAAACATAATTCAGTTAGTTGCGAGGAAGTAGTAACCACACCAGCAGTGAATCAAATTACCCCATCGGAACAAGAATTTATTCAGAAAAAGATTATTGAAGATACCGGCTTAAAAATACCATCTGTAATGAGCCGAAATGAAGTAAGAATCACATCTCATATTGAAGTAAATGGATTTCCGAAAGCAAAAAACTTTATTCAAACTGAAGATTTTGATTCTGAATTTAATGAAATTCTTGGTATAAATTTGGATGAATCAACCAACGTTTCTCTCTTAGAAATTTTAAATAAAGATGTGTCCATTAAAGGCTTGGACATTGATGAAAATATTAATGTAAGTTCTAAAATTGAAGAAGTAGTAAAGTTCACCGACAAAGAAGAGTACGTTACAACAATATCAGGTAGAAAGGAAATTGAATTCTTTATAAAACTAGAAAATGTATATTCAAATTTGTTAAAAGAAGAAGGGTTAGTAACGCAGAGTAAGGCAGAAAAGTTAAAAAAGAATGAACTAACCAATAATTTAAAGAAGACAGAGTTGATTTTAGATTATTCAATGATGTTAGAAATTATGAAGAAAAATGGTGTTCCAAGAAAGATTTTACCAGAAGTACTGCACTATGAAACTACATCTGAAATTTCTACAGAAATTAGTAATCTATTTAGACCTACTTTTGTATGGAACGTAGTTTCAAGTCTTAATGAAAAGATCCTATCACAGGAACCCATTCAATATATTGATACCATTATGGGAAGAGAAAATACTTTCAGATTAGGGGATAAAATTAAAAGATTAAAAACCGAAATAAAAGAAATTATACAAGGAATTCATAAGTGGCCGTTTGGTAAAACTATTTTAAGTTTATGAATGTTGCAGCC
>NW_027116121.1:173739-174040 GCF_000696795.3 Halyomorpha halys | reverse complement strand
TGGATTACCTGTGCCTACTAATGGTAGGCTAATGAATGAAGAAAAAACTGAAAGTATCAATAATAATCTCTGTAATGCAAAGCTAGATGAAAATTCGAAGCATTTGACATCTGAAGCTATTGACCATTCTGTTGCTAATTGTCTGAATGTAGTACACGTTAAAGAAAAGGAAATTACTGAGTACAAACATAGTTCAGTTTGTTGCAAGGAAGTAATAACCACACCAGCAGTGAATCAAATTATCCCATCGGAACAAGAATTCATTCAGAAAAAGTTTAATGAAGATGCCGGCTTAAAAATA
>NW_027116121.1:171968-172317 GCF_000696795.3 Halyomorpha halys | reverse complement strand
CGAAATTTTAATAATTTTAAAGTATTAAAAAAAAAATAATAATAACTGTTTCCTTTGATTGATATTGGCATATTAAGCTAGATCATACTGTTTAATATGATTATATAATTGCTGCTTCAACACTTATTGCTTTAAAATAGAAACAATACATAATTATTGTTTCCTAAATATTTCATTACTTATGTTACTTATCTTATGATGGAATACATCAAACATCAGATTTTATTATATAAATTTAATATTTAATTTAAGCATTAAATTAAGCTGAAATATTGTAAGAGAAAAGAAAATATGCAACAATCACTCAAATAATTTTTCAGATTCTAATTTGTCATATTTTGTTAAAGTA
>NW_027116121.1:171649-171918 GCF_000696795.3 Halyomorpha halys | reverse complement strand
AAAATTTAGATACAGTTTGTTACAGTAAGTTTTAGAAGTTCCGAGTTTAAGATAGAAACAATTAACCTCAAACCTATGAATTAACATGCATTAACATGAATATAATATAATATAATATGAAAATACAATATAAAGAATAAAAAATAAATAAATAAAATAATAAAAAACAAAAACAAAAGGGGGGTATTGAGGCATTATTTTATTCTATTGTCAATCGTTATTTAAATACTACAGGGATGATAGCGAAATTTTAATAATTTTAAAGTATT
>NW_027116121.1:162121-166524 GCF_000696795.3 Halyomorpha halys | reverse complement strand
TAGATTATTAATGATAATTAAAATACTAATTAAGATTTTGGTATTTAAAATGTATGTTGCACTAACAAACAGAAAAAGGAATGTTTTATTTGTAATCCAAATCTATACATTAGTTTATAAATGAATGCTAACTATTAGAATACCAAGTCAATGTATATATACTGATTTGTTTATATACAGTATAAAATACATATTGTTAATTATTATAGACTGATTCATAAAAATATGGTGAATTTCAGAAGAAAGATCTGAGGTATTATATACCATAATTATTAGTTTTAACTTTCTAATTGTTTTGGAGGAATTAATGATTATTAAATATTAATATTATTACTCATAAAATTTATTAATATTGTTCTCGTTATCTGCTATCATTATTATTATCGTTAACTATTATTATTAATCCTATTTTTCTCATTACTATCATTAATAATCATTATATTTTGTTATTCTTGATTTCTTATTGACTAGTATTATTATAATTATTATTAATTTTGTATAAATGAATATCATAACTATTAATACTAATTTGTAAAGTCTACAATTGACTTCTTTTACTTTAAAATTATGATAGTTGATTTTTAATGTTCAATTCATTATTAACTATTAGTATAGTTTACATTTTTGGTGTTCATTGTATATTTAGGTTTACATCTTATAACAAACATGTAAAGAAATGTAATCCTATCCTTTCCTTAAAGATTAACCAATATGACCACCTATCCTTACCCAAGAGCCAAATTATCCTGCTCCTTTCGACGGGAGAGCCCAAGCCTGGTTTAATGAAATTCAAAATTCTTGATTGTGCATCGGGACTATGCACTTCATAAAGGGGGGACGAGTTAACGAACGCTATAGTATTTAACAGCTATTATTATAAACCGACTATCATTATAAACTATAGACATCTGGCACATTTCGAAAGACACTGACCATAGAGGAAGTGACCTTTCCTTAGTATTCTATATCAATGTAGAAAGCAAGGGCCTGGCACTTAGGCAGGTACAGGCTGTCATCTCATAATGGACTTGCATCAGTCTAACTATTTTATGTTTAACACATGTAAGTCAGTTTTCTCCTTAGGTCATGGTAACTTACTTCCAATTTCTTGGAAAGCTGTCCACCCTGTTTCTATCCACGCCTATTTCTCCCTCCCAGATATTTACTTTTTATTCCTAAGTATCTGATTGGTCCAAACCTCTTCTCCGATTTCACTATTCTTCCTAACCCCTCTTCTCAAGTGTTCATATATATTTCCTAGACTAGATAGCTAAGTAAGAGAAGTTAGAATATAGAGACTGAGTAACAGTAACATGTAGTTCTTGTAAATATGTTAGAATAAAGGCATTTTAGTCTTCACTGATTTTTTATGATATGTAACTCACAACAGATGCGAGTGAGTACGCGCTGGGGATAGTGTTGTCGCAGGGGGTGAAGGGGGAGATAGCCATGAGGCTTACGCAAGGAGACGCTACAACAAATGTAGGACCAGAAGGCTCGTTCATAATAACCAGGTGACACCTCGCCACGCATTCTTCTACCAACCTCCCTCTAGCGTCTGTGCAAACAGAACCCCTGGCCGTGCTTCACGAATTGGTGTCAGAACAGACTAACACGCTTTTATACTTTATCGCGATAGTCCTCTTGCCGTCTGTTGTCTCTGTGTTTTGCCTTGTTCTGTTTGTTTCCCTGATTTCTTGCCCTGTCTCTCCCGCTATCTCGGTATTCTCTCTTTTGCCAAGAGTTATTAGTATCCCTAGGCCGATTGTATTCGATCCGAGTCCATCCACTGCCATTCGGCCCTCATGTTCCCGGGCGCTTATGTCGATTAGTTCCTGAGCACACTCTACGAAGGAGCGTTCTTTCGGCATTCCCTCCTTCTTCCCTAGCTCTTTCGCCAACGATCTTTAGTACATTGGATAGGAATTGCATCCGACACTGTACCTGGATTGTCTCCATCAGAATGTAAAGGTCATAAACTTCTGTATAGTCCATTAAACTAGCTTTAATTTTAGTGCTAATAGACATCTGTATGTCACATAGTTCCTGAGATATAGATTTCTCAAAATAAAATAACTAACTACTAATCTTTCAGTAGATTTTTAAGAAATTTTGCTTTTTAAAAAGCTATATCTCGAGAACTGTTGGACGTAAATAGCTCTTTTCGGGCTAATATTTCAGTAAATTTACTCTTCTTTAAGTAATGTTCTCTTAGATTTTCTAGTGTAGTTGGTAGTTTTTTTAGATATAGAGCTCCGAATCAAAAATTAAGGTTTTGAAACAGTCGCCATTTTTTATTCCCCCTACCTATACTTGGCAGACTCATCAATTTAGACTAGTAATTATATCTAGTTTTCATTAAAGTAATCAAAAATTGGGGTGATATAACTGCCTTTTTTTCTTCCCGGCTATTGTACTATCTGGTTGTCAGCTGTTAGAGGTTGGTTGGCTGCAGCTAGAAGTGGGTTGGTGAAGTTCTGACCCTTGAATTTTAGAACTGCTGCTCTCACTATTCCGTTACCTGCCATAAATCAGAGAACAAAGAAAAAAAGAAGAAAAAAATATTTTTCCCTTGAGACTAAAAATTGTTCCGGTATTCAAAGATCCCGGTTTTCGGTTTCCAAAACTCAATATAAAGAATCAGGAACAAGTAATGACACTCCCGGTTGCAACTAAAACACGGTTTCATCTCAGTGCTCCTCTATATATTTCATAGAATCAGCTGATCGCCTCAGTCAGCTGACAACGAAGTAACCGACTGTCGAATGTCCCGAATGCCTTATTCCAGTCTACATTCAATTACGAAGCCGAAATTGTGGCTTGTGCCGATAGACTGGGGGTGGATCAGGTCAACCAAAGTGTGAGAGCTCTACGGCAGTTGTTGTGTGGGAATGCTTTCGAAGAATGGGCCAATTGCAGGTGGCAGGATATTGGTGTTCACCATTTCAAAGAGACCCCAAAAGCGAATAGATATGCAATTGATGAAGCAGATACTCTCGGGGTCAGAATGGGTGAACGCTCTGAAACTAAATATCAATTACGCACCCCTGTGTGGAGTCCCAGGAGCCAGTGGACAGCAAGAAGAAGTTGGGTCTCTCTGTCGCAAATTAGAACGTAAAATGTGAATGTAGAAATTCAAGATCGGGCACAGAAACCTGCATCCTACCAAATTTTCCCTATTGGCCTTCGCTGACGACTTCATCTTACTAGTAGCCAATGACTGAAACCTCTAACATGAGATAAATGTCCTCCAATAGAAATTATTCACAATAAATATGAAGATTAATCTGATGAAGACTAAATGAATGAGAATTGGAAAAAAAAACCCAAAGGATAATTGGGGTACTAAAGATTGGAGGACAGAGATTAGAGCAGGTCGAAAGTTTGAAATATCTAGGAGATCATCTCAATGAAAATCATTGACGAGGAAGTGGTCTAAATAATTGGAGCGGCAGGGAAGATGTTCAGTATGGTCAGAAGGAGTCTCCTGGGAAGAAGAGACATGACAAAGCAGACCAAACTAGCCGTCTTTAAATCGACCTTCCTTCCTATCCTACTTACACTTCAGAATCATAGGCCCTCACCTCAAAACACAAGAGTCAGTTACAAGCCATAGAAATGAGGTATTTGCGAAAAATAGAAGGAAAGACATGCAGAGGTAGGATATGGAACGTCACCATACGGGCTAATCTCGAAGTCAGACCGGCTGAGACCATTATGGAGGAACACAAACTAATATGGTTTGGACATCTTCTTGGGATAGATCCAGATAGAAGCACCAGGAAGACTTACGAGAGCCAAACTGAAGGGAAATGATCCATTCAGGAAGCATGGAATGGATTGGAGTAGGAGAAGATAGTTTGTTCTAAAGAGAGACGTTTGGGCCACACTCTATAAGCGGGATCCTCACACCTCTCAGCAGCAGAAGAGAGGAATGACTATGTGATATGTATTGACATTTTAACAATTCTTTATATTATTAAGTTTTTCCGTCGTATGTTCCGATACCTGACGAAAGTGGGATATTTTTCAAGGGATCTTTCACAATGTCCCTGTGTATATACAAACACACCTATGTTTGTTTGCCAAAGGGGTCTCGTTTCAGAGCTTTTAACACATTAGTATACCACAGCTTTTCCCGAAGGATCAGAAGCTAATTAAGTACCTGCTTAAGCAGGTACAAAACATTCCTAGACATGTCTAACTTTCCCACCCCCTCTCAGGCTTAGAAGGGACGAACACCTAGGGGGCGTTCTGTCACCTATGGCCAATGAGGAATTTTTTTATTTATTTATTGATATTTACAACTGTATAAAAAAATACAAGTAAATTTGATCATAATGACATAATGATATGATACAGGATGTAGAGAAACTACCCAGTAGTAGAACTCTAAAAACAGT
>NW_027116121.1:158056-160876 GCF_000696795.3 Halyomorpha halys | reverse complement strand
TTACTATTTACAACCTTTAATTTTTCTTATTATATCTTACTTTTTTACATTTTATACCCCTGTTATTTTACACTTATATTTTTTCTTTTTTTTTTCCTTTTTGTAACTATAGTGTATGTATCTTTTTTAGCCCTGACGAAGCCCTGCAACGTGGGGCGAAACGTTGGCTCAATAAAATAGTATAATTATCTACTATTTGAGTTTTTTTGACGCACCCGGACCATATTCCATTCAATTATAATAATAATTTTGCAGGACTCAATATAAATTAATTAATTAACTTATTTTGGATAATTGCCTTCAGTGATTATCCTGGCATCCTGACTAAATCCTGAGACAGTACATAGCATATGAAGATGATGTTGATGAACAATTGATTTTAATTTAAGTACAAGGAATAAATTAAATATATTAATTATTTCTTAGCACACTGTTGGAGGATATGATGCAGCTATGACTAGGACCTTTTGTTACTAAATGTTCAATTAATATAAACTTTACAATGCTAATATAATAACTAATAAACTATTTTATAACCAATAAAAATGTAATGTGAAAGATTATAATAAATGAAAATAAATTTAATTAAGGTACTGGTACTGGTATTTGGTGAGGGTCCAGCAAGTGGGCCTAGTTGCCTTTTTTGCCAACCCCTGACGGCTACCTGGGTTGCCGCTGCGTACTAACCAAGGTGGGAGTGTCAAGTTCATTCTTCGGGACCGCCGAAAAATGAATGTTTAACTGCCCCAGGTGGGAATCGAACCCACAACGTTCCGAACCGAGCGCACTGGGACCTACGCCCCAACCCATACGGCCGTCACGTCCCTGGGGGTGAGGTAAGAAAATAAACAAAAAATTACTTATTTGTGCCGATGAATTTCGACCCTTAATTTTAGGTCTTCATCAGGGATTAAAGGCAGAGATTCTGGCATAATTAATTTTGTTCTTTAAACTAAAGATGAAATCCTAGACCTTATAAAAATAAAATAATAACCAAGACAATTTTTATAAAATATCAAAATCAATTTAAAAGCTGACTTTAACAATTTTCTAGGTACTGTGAAATTATTTAAAATTGATTAACACTAAGAACATTTTTATTGTGTAATTATCAGATCCTAGAATGTTTATTTATGTATATTTTTTTAATTATTAAGGGTTGAATAATCATTGATATATTTATTATATCAATAATTAAAGTGCATTAAAAATAACAGAGTGAATTCTAACGTGCTATTCACCCTAACCATCGGTCAACCCACTTCAAATTTACTGTGATGTTTAATCATCAACCCTGACTTTTGTGATATTTATATTGAAATTATATTGTTTTTTTTACTGTATTGCTTTGTGTGAGTTAGTCCAATTTTTTCAATAATCCCGCGCGGAACTCGTAAATATTTTTTATCTCTGACTTATGAATGTCATAGACTTCTCTAGCCAGGATTCTCAAAAATTTTTAATCGGACTGTGATTATGGGGTAATCATTGCTAGAGATGTCTATGACCTTTGAAAACCAGAAAAAAAATATATAGATGAATTCTACGCGGGATTAATTTAAAAAATAAGACTAATTCACACAAAGCTTTAGAGTATAAAAACGAACAATATAATCTCTCTTTAACAGTAGGAAAAAACTGAGGTGGTATTAGTCCATTAATAAACCTGACAATGGAATAACAAACATTGAATTTATACTTATTTACAGCATAAACAAGAATTGTTTACACACGTTAGTAAAATGTGATGTTGGTAAATTATCAAACAGATTAAAGCTTATTTTAAACTTCTTGCCAATCTAACAACATAAAAACATTATTGTCCTATCAGTTAACATTTACACTTCATTTTATACCTTGAGCCTATATTTTTTCATATGACTGTATATTTATGCTTGTTTATATTAAAAAAAAACATTGGTTTAGATATTTTATCTGTATGATTATTTTAATGTTCTGTCAGTTATCTTGTTTTCATTTAACCCTGCGAAGTGGGGCCAAACCTTGCTTAACATTAAATTGCTTTGTCTACTATTTTGTACATTTATTCACCGCTACCCGGGCTTCCTACAATAAGTACTTTTTGTTCCTGCTTAAAATACTTGAAATAAATGAATTGTGAGTGTTGGAGCAGGATCCAAGCTAACTGAAAATGATAAAGATTCCAAATTTATTTATTTCCTCCGATACTCATCCTTTTCATTCCAAGACAATAAAATATATTATTTTTGCTATGGACCCAAATAGCAGAAATGTAAAATAATTCCATTCAATACTAGTAGCAAGGCAAACACAAGGATGATTCTGGATAGAGTTAATTCATCACACTCTACTTCACTTCTAATTCATCCCACTTCACTTCACTTCGTATTATATTAGGATAGAAATGAAGTTTAATAACACAAGGAGGTTAGTGCTGTACACATCAATCATTGAAATGAGATTTGATTCCAAGTTTTAGAGGAAGATATTGCCAGTTCAAGTTGCAATTTCAAATTAACATTCAATCCTTCAAGCTACTTGAATATCCATCTTCCTACCGTCCTATTTCTCTCCAGTCCATTATGGGCAAAATCCTAGAAAACCATTATTAAAACTCCTCTATCCAATCCTTGACTCATATCATGTTATTCCTGACCACCAGTTTGGATTTAGAACATCTCATTCTACCATACAACAGAGTCAATCGAGTGGTTGATGTCATGTCTTCCACATTGGAGCGCGGTATGTACTGCACGGGAGTCTTCCTTGAATTTGAACAAGCTTTTGATCGAGTCTGGCATCCAGGTCTGCTCTATAAACTTCGTCAATTCCTACCCC
>NW_027116121.1:149333-153314 GCF_000696795.3 Halyomorpha halys | reverse complement strand
CCTCCTTCGTTTGGGTGTGGCCGTCTGCAGTTTCGATAGGGAGTGCAGGTGTTTCCAACTTTTCAAAATACAGTTGGATTTCGCATGCAAAACTCCTTATCTTGCCGTGCACATTGTTCTTGGTGCGGATGAAGGAGAGAAGCTGTTTAATCTTGCTCCCAAGATTTTGCATCACCTCTGCTGTGGTGTGTGTGTGTGTGTGTGTGTGTTTGTGTGTGTGTGTGTGTGTATGTATATGCATAACACTTTATTTTAATTTAATTTTACTTCCTAAATATGTCTTTCATTCAATGGAACTGTAATGGATTTAAAACGCATTTTAATGACCTGAAAATTTTAATCCAAGATTTTAAACCGTTCTGCATAACTCTTGTAAGAAACCAATCTTTTAAATCATGAAAACCCAACTCTAAAAAATTTTGAAATCTATAGAAAAGATGGCCCTAACCCAAACCATGGTCACCATGGTGTTCTTGCCATAAACCAATCTGTATATTCCGAATCTATACCTCTAAACACTCATCTGCAAGCAGTAGCTGCTAAAATACATTTAAATATCACCTTTTCAGTATGCAATATGTATTTACCTCAGGATTGGTCAATAGAAACTCAGCATCTCTTGGACATATTTAATCAATAACCCCGCCCTGTTCTCCTTGTCGGAGATATGAACGGCCACCATCCTCTATGGGGTTCAAAAGATCTAAATACACGCGGAAAAATGATTGAAAACTTTCTAGAACTATCCATCTACTCCTCCTAAATAGTACTCAACCAACTTTTCTCAGCTCTAGTTATAGAACATTTTCAGCTCTCGACTTATCTTTCTGCAGCTCCACGCTATACAATAATCTAGACTGGACCGTTCTTCCCGATATACACAGTAGTGACCACTTCCCAATATTAATGAAATTCACAAATTTAAATCCTATATGCCGAACTAAACCCAGATGGTTGCTAGACAAAGCTGACTGGTTCCAATATACGTTCCTGGCTATTCCACCACAAGGATCTCCACGTGATATGAGTGTTGAGGAGGGATGTGAGGAAATCAATGGCACCATCTTACAAGCGGCTAAAGCATCAATACCGAAGACATCTGGATTGCCAAAAAGACCATCTGTCCCATGGTTTAATGACAAGTGCAAGGAAGCCATTAAAAATCGTCGAAGGGCATACAAAAAATTCCAGATGTCAATAACAACCGATAACCTAATAGAGTATAAAAGACAGAGAGCACTGTGTAGGAGAACTTTTAACCAATCTAAAACCGAAAGTTGGAAAAAATTCGTCAGTAGTATAAACGCCACTACAAGTTCTACCATCGTTTGGAACAAAATTCGAAAACTCTCGTCCAAACCGTTCTATCCCCGCCCGACCTTACTAGTCAACGGACGCCTCTCTGATGACCAATTAATTGTTTCAAATGCATTTGCAGACTACCTTTCCAAACTATATAACTCCCGCCGAAATAGCACTCCAGAACTAACAGAATTCCAAAATAATACAGACATAACCTCATACTACAACCTACAGTTTACAATGTGGGAACTCGATAACATACTAAACACTATAAAGGGGTCCTCTCCTGGTCTTGACAATATACATTACGAGATGATTAAAACACTTCCAAATGACACAAAAAAATGGATACTTGACTTATATAATTACGTTTGGTTAACCGGAAAACTATCAAAAATGTGGCGCGATTCAATAGTCATTCCGATTCTAAAAGCCGGAAAAGATAAGCTCATCTTATCCAGCTATCGCCCAATTTTTCTCACAAGCTGTATATGCAAAATAATAGAAAGAATGGTCAATAAAAGATTGATGTGGATTATAGAAAAAAATGGCTTAATACAACCATTCCAATCAGGATTTCGAAAGGGTCGATCTACAATAGACCACTTGATAGCATTGGACACAGAGGCTCAATATGCGTTTATTAACGGACAACAAATGATAGCTGTCTTCTTTGACATGCTAAAGGCATTTGACAACGTTAACCATGCCATCATACTACGAAAGTTGTCCTCTATAGGAATCAGGGGCCAAATGTTCCAATTTATCCAACAATTTCTTGAAAATCGACATTTTAGGGTACAAATTGGAAACGAACTCTCACAGGGATATAGACAGATTAATGGTGTACCTCAAGAATGTGTACTCAGTCCAACACTTTTTTCTTTAGCTATAAATGAAGTAGGACTGAATTTACCTAGGGGAGTTAAGCCTCTTTTGTTTGCCGACGATCTGGAAATTTTTTGTCGATCCGGAAGTATTAATGATATCCAAAATAAACAGGATCAAACATTGGTCACACACTACCGACATTCAATTCTCCATCGAAAAAACAAAATGCCTCCACTTCAGTAGAAAACGCAACACACCTCTGTCACCCGATCTATTTCTAGGTAACTCCCAAATACCATACGCTGATTACCATAGATTTCTAGGGTTAACATTTGACAAAAGACTGACGTGGCAACATCACATCTGTACACTAAAAACGAACTGTACCAAAAAACTAAACATTCTTCGCTCGCTAAGCTACACCTCTTGGGGTGCCGATAGAACTAGCTTACTCATACTTTATAAGGCATTAATACGTTCAAAAATGGACTACGGATCATTCGTCTATGGATCGGCTCGTTCCCAAGTGCTTGTTAAGCTGGATACAATCCATCACGCCGGAATCCGAATCGCGACCGGAGCATTTCGAACAAGCCCTATTCTTAGCCTATGCGCTGAATCCGGACAATCGCCTCTTTTACTTAGAAGATTAAAATTAGCCATAGGCTACACTTAAAAATTGTACCCACAGACAGAACATCCGATCCATAAATATATATTCAATGGAAAGTTTTCCAATCTTTTTCAAGAAAAACAAAATTCAACTCTTCCGCTGTCAGAAAAATTCGCCTCGACCATCTCTTTTCTTAAAACCTTAAAAATTAATCGATCAGAAAATCACCATCCACCCTGGACCCATCGACCTAAAACTATTCTAGAACTCTCGAAATACTTTCTGCACAACACTGAACATTCTCCATATAAAGCTCATTTTTCTCGCCTAATCCAAAACATGCCGACAGCCTTTACAATCTTCACAGACGGATCGAGGTCAGAACAGTCAACAGCATCAGCTTTTGTTACCAACAATTTCACGCACAAAATCAAACTACACAAGCTATGTGATATATTCACAGCTGAACTAAATCCAATAACAGCAGGATTATATTTCTGTTTTTCTTCGAACCAAAACAACATCATAATAGTAACAGATTCACTAAGCTTGCTAAAAGCCATAGATTGCATGTACCCTAAACACTCCAAAATTTCTAAGATCCATTACTATTTAACCACCCTAGTAAATCTGGGCATATCAGTACAATTTATGTGGGTTCCGAGTCACGTGGGAATCACAGGAAATGAACTGGCTGATCGAGCTGCTAGAGAAGCACTCACGCTACCGGGACGCGGCAAAGTCGTTTTAACTCCAACAGAGATGAGCAGACCCCTTATAAGGAAAATTATAGATGGGTGGCAATCTATGTGGAACGAGAGCCCTGCGAGTAAGTTGAAAACTATAAAGAAGGAAGTTAGACCATGGAGTACCTCCAGCCGCAAATGTAGAGAGGAAGTTGTGCTCACTAGACTGAGAATAGGTCACATAAGACTCACTCATTCCTACCTCATTATAAAGGAGACGCAACCAAAATGTAAACACTGTAATAACAATATGACAATTGGCCACATCTTTGAGGAATGCCCATACTTTACGTTACAACTCAGCAGATTTGGATTGAAACCTGACACATCATCAGCCCTCAGAAACGATGACAAAACCATAGAATCGGTACTTAAATTTTTGAGAACACAAAATTGTTAAAGCCCAAAAGTATATATTTTGTTTATTTAGTTCAATTTTATTTACTTCCAACTGGTTTTTTATTTTTTGTTAATTATAAGTTAATTGCC
>NW_027116121.1:137308-146008 GCF_000696795.3 Halyomorpha halys | reverse complement strand
ATTTTATTAAATTTGTATACCATTTGGAAGGTTTTTTTTTATTCTCTACTTTTTTATTTTTATTATTTTTGTGTTCACCATCTTTACAGGTCCTCCGTTATTTATTTTTCACCACCGAACCAGCGAACGATTTTTTAGGGGGAAGAGGTAAGTTGGTTCATTTAAGAAAAGCCCCTCGCCCCAACATAATTGCAGAAATATGATAAAAAAAAAAAAAGCGTTTTTATAAAGGTATGTATCCATATATACATGTGGGTGTGAATATATGGATGTATGTCATAATATGTATGTGTATGTATATACGTATGTTGCTGAAAACTAATAGGAAGTAAATGCCGTTGATGACCGGGGAGGTTTTACGCCGTTAAACAGAACAGAACAGAACTTCCCATTCACTACAAAAAATTAGTATACACTACGTTAATCAGACCAATTTGTACATATGGAATTGAGCTCTGGGGGCCCACCAAACCATCAAGTTCTTCCCGCATCCAATCGTTACAATCCAAAATCCTACGTAAAATCCTTGATGCTCCTTATTACGTCACAAAGACCTTAACATCTCATTCTTTGCAGATTTAGCCCAAAACAGATATGCGTCTTTTCATTCCAAATTCAAATTCTTTACCCATCCTTACCCAATTATTCTTAATGTTTCATCCTTAACAATCCCTGATAATTCTCCGAGGCGTCTTAAAAGAAGATGGCCACGGGACCTTCTAATTTAAATTAATGTTTGAAGTACCACCAACGGGTGGTTCCTTCCCAAGATTTTCAAGTGTATATGAAACATACAACATATTTACCTATTGTATTGTTTTGTACAGTTGTAAATTACATTAAATAAATATTAAAAAAAAAATTAACATCCTTGGCAAATGATTTCAGATTTCACTCCTTTCATTGCTAGGAATCAGCAGTTTAAGGTACTTTCCAATTATTTTTTCCAATGACTGACTTGGATAAGATGTCGAAAACGAGGACTGCAAATTGAGGAGTAGCTTTAAGTAATGAAGCTTCAATTGATCATTAAACAACAGCACCATTCTTCTTTAATTATTTAGCAATTATATTAAAAACACTTCTTCATTGTAAATGACTGTTATATTCTTAGCCTTACAATAAGCGTAACGAATAAAGAAAATATATCAACAATTATTTAAAGTAATGTACTATTTATCATTCATTCTATTCACAGAGGTCTAATTAAGAAAGCTAAACAAATAGTTTTATCAGAATGGTCTTGCTACAGGTTTACAACCTACAGCATAACTACTATACCAGTCTACAGTATAACCACTATACTAGTCTACATTATAACCACTATACTAGTCTACAGTATAACTACTTTACTAGTCTATAGTATAACTACTATACTAGTCTACAGTATATCTACTATACTATTCTACAGTATAGCTACTAAACTAGTCCACAGTATAACTGCTATACTAGTCTACAGTATAACTACTAAACTAGTTTACAGGATAGCTACTATACTAGTCTACAATATAACTACTATACTAGTCTACAGTATAACGACTATACTAGTCTACAGTATAACGACTATACTAGTCTACAATATAACTCCTATACTAGTCTACAGTATAACTACTATACTAGTCTACAGTATAACTACTATAATAGTCTACAGTATAACTACCATACTAGTCTACAGTATAACTGCTATACTAGTCTACCTCTACCACAATGTTTCCTTCTTCTTTTTAATTCATTCCAACTATAAGCGATTCCTATAAACAATATAATATCATCCAGAAAGTTTATTCAAAACACAAAATTGGTAAAACTGCACACTTGACTATCTTTAAGTAACAGTTTTCGTAATAAGTAATTACAATTCCCACTGGAAAATATCATTTAAGTTTTACAGTTAGTTTTTAGCTATCAAGGAAATTTGTTGAGATTAATTTATAAAATATTTATTGGTGAAGATAGCATAGCAAGTTATTTAATAAAGTTAATAACATTTCATTCAATAAATAATGGCCAAGATCCAAGGAAAAAGATCTCAGTTTTTGGCGGTGAAATGACAGGAGTTTTGAAACTTCTCATTTTTTAAAATGATTTTTATTTACGTTCCAGTGACTATTGAAGAATTGGAAATGAGATTCATAACTTGTTCGTGAAATTGCCTTTCTGTTCATACCCCACTGCCCGAAATACATCCCTACTTAGAGTTAACAATTTTTCTTAATCATTCAAAGTTTATATTTATGTCATATTACTATTTGATACTGTTAAGTTTCCATCCAGTTTTTGATACTTTCATTCTACGTTTAAATCTGCTACTATAGCTTATATATTGTTTTTCATTTACAACTTATCAACAAGCTATCATAAAATCTGTAAGTAAAGATTTTCATTTTAGCTGACTATAAATTTAGATGTCATGCGCTATTTATGATCACAGGCGAAGAATAGAAAGATATTCCGTAAATAAAAAAAAAAATTGAATCTTGAATAAAATATAAATTTGAGGATGTGGAATGTCCAGGGTGTAACATGATGCAAAAATAAACCGCTTTTACATTGCACATCAATGCACTCAATTACTGAGATGTGTAGTTGAACCTTTTTAAAAATTAAAAAAAAAATAATAAGATGAAGAGTTAGGCATAATATTAGCTTACCATACAGGGCTCCAGTTGCGTGTCTATTAAAAGTGGGAGTTGTTTTAAATCCCAATCTTTAATGATCGCAGCAGTAAAAGGATATTGATTGGACTATATTCATCTTTTATGTAACTATACTCTTTATGTTCACTATACTATATTGGACCAGTCGTTTCTGCTAATTTATTGAAATATAATCCTAAGAGTTTGATAAATTTTAAATACTCGAAAATTCATCGTACAGATATGTTACATTCTCAATTAAAAAAAATGTGAATTAATCAGTCTAAAATTACAGTATCTGGCGATTGCAAATGTTAACTAACGGCAAATATCTTAGCAAGAGGACGAAAAAGGGATGAATCTGCAATTTTTCCATCAAGTGAATGAAGAAGAGACTAAAGGAACATTTTGATCCTCTTCCCTTCCCCCCTCTCTCTCCCCCGAGGCATTCCATCTCTCCGCCGATTATTGCGCCATTTCAGAAAACCATTCCATTCTTCTATTAATCAGTAAGCTCATCAACTTTAAAATAATTGTCGACATAAATCTTCAATATTCTGGTTGACTCAATGTAAATAATGTCAATAAAGAGGTCAAGTATCAAGAGTGAATATTGAAGATGTCTTGTAACAACAAAGTCATACTATCACTTATAGAGCTGTCGTCGGCAAACTAATCACCCAATGTGAATTTTATTATTAATGTTAGTAGAGTTACAGTGTGAACAACTGAGGGAGAATGCTATTGAGTACTTCTTCCCACAAAAGAACTAGTTTTCTTTTAAAAGAAACAACTGCTTCAAGAAGACAAAGTGCAGTATCTCATATACTTAAAAGAAACAAATATTATTAAACAGCTGCACTAACATCCTCAAATAGTTAGTTTATTTTAGTTTATAGTATTCGAAAGCTTTGACGACCTCTGATATTACTTTGACGAGATGGCACGTAAAGAAACAATCCGTTATTTGTCAAACGTTATACCTTATAAGAAGGTCTCAGTTAGGCTGTGAAATAATCGATCAAAAATAGGAACTTAGATCCAAGTTGGAACTAGATATTTGAGCTGAATCCTGGGGATTAGCCCGCTTACACAGGATAGTGTTGCGTTATTTTTTTTAACTCATGACGAAGGCAGTCCAGTTAGCTCGTTTTCAACTGTTATTTTGTCAAAATTCAAACCTCATCAGCTTAAAAAATACATGACACCACAAATAAATAATATCCCACGGATTTAACAAAGAAAAAATTAATAATGATGCTTATTTTAATTAGCCTTCAAATGTTATTAATGGCAGCTTTTTTTACAAGCCCAAAGCTATAATGAGACAGAATCTTCACAAATACAACAGTTTTTACCTAAATAGAATGATTTTGTTTTTATTATTATTCTTTACTTTAAAGTTTGTTTTTATGTGAATTTCAATCCATGAGAAACTTGTTTCAACTAAATGTGAAAGGGCAATACGAAAGCAACTTTGTTAATAATAAAACTTAGTTACAAAGGAATGAAACTGCATGATATGTGCAGTCCTAAACTTAAGGTGGATAAGGAGGATTTTGTTGGACGGTATTTAAATATTTCCGACTATGGGCAATCATATAAGGAGGGTTAGTACTCCGTCCACACATTACTTTTATATTATAGCCGTGCTCCGAAAGTCGTAGTGCAAGGAACTATGCTGTTCCACTCTCTCAGATTATCCCCACCCTTCCAAGTAAATTTAGAGAACAGTCTACTGCCAGCAGTTGACAAAGTACGACGTTTTTTCCCCCGCTCCGTCTATAAGTGCGTGCTGGGGGAAGTGGGAGTAACTGGTTGAGTCTCAAAGGACACTTATGCGAGTTTGGACTCACAGAGGACAGGAGAATCCGATAAATCGGTGTTATTGTGTGTGTACTTCCCGTGGCACATTGTTTTTGTTATTTTGTTGGACCTAAATGCATGTGGACAGAAGTTTTTGGTTTTAAATGTAGTTATTAAATGAGGAGATAAAAATCCTAAAGTTTGGGGACAACAGCGCCAAAAGGAAAAAAGTGTTTTTTGAAACACCTGAAATTTTGCGTAAATATTTACGTAAAAGATGTTTTATAAAATTGGATATGGAATACACTGGAAAAAGTGGAAATGAAGGATTGGAAGGGCCCAATGATAGCCAGAAACTGCTAGTGGAGGTAAAAAAAAACCCAAAAAGGTGAATAAAAAACAAAATAGCGTCGGAAAATTAAGATGGCTGACAGAAAGCGACAGTGAAGCCGATAGAGATACTGCCCCTGAGAGCAAAGAGGGAAAACATAGCCTTAGATGGAAAAGGGTTAAGATCAGAGCCAGGGAGGAGAAGGAGTCCCCCCCCCCAAACCCCATCCCAGAAATATGAAGGCCCGTCCAGAGGGTCGAAGCGGTCCAGTATCGGGTGAAAGGATACCTAAAAAGGAAAAAAGGTATTTCAAGAAATGCAAAAATATTTAAGTGGCCAGCTAAGGGAGCTGGCCAATATAGTAGTTGGAGGCTCAATGGGAGGTGATACCAGAAATTGTTCGAGAGGGCATATACATGGATGAACTTCACAATATTATTGGTAAAAAGGTCTCACAGATTGTTGCTCCTATGGTAGCTGAGGCTATAGGGTACGCCATAGGAGCAGTATATGATGAGAGGAAAAAAGAATGGGTGCCCCCCGACCCAGAAAAGAGTAACAGGAATAATAAGGGACCTGCAAGGAAAAGTCGATGAAGAAGCCCGCGTTCTCTTAGAACAGAGCGCTGAATCAAGAGCTAAAGATAGAGAAAATAAGAAAAAGGACAAAAGGGCTATGGAGAGAGTCCCATCAGTCCTAACGGAGGAGAAGAGTAAATATGACGCAGCGGTACTGGCCCCGATGCCTCAAAGGTCCAGCCAGACGCCGATCTGTAGAGGTAAGAACATGAAATCGGACACCTCTACAGACAGCGTGGAAGAGGAAAGTGACGGCTGGGAAAAGGCGGTGCGCAGGAAGAGGAAGAAGAAGGCCACAGCCCAGGAGGCGCCTCCGGTACAGGTGCCGCAGGAGAGGAATAAAAATCTCACTTTCGCTGGAGTCTTCCGGCGATCCCTCTTAAACCCCAGGAGGTGCGACATATGTTACCATCAAGGGTTGCGCAGAGGGATGGACTGTGAAAGATATATATAAAGAGCTCCCGTCCAAAGAACAATTAAAAAACATTGAGGACATGAAATTAATTAAGGTCACCCAAATGAGTAGTGTTCTGGTCAGGAACAAAAACTCCTTACTTGGGACAAGCTAAGAGAAAAGGGATTGCAGGCGAGTCTTACTGTAAAACGTAGACCTCGCCTAGAAGTAACGGGATTTCCCAACTTTTGGGAGGGGAGTGTTCTAGAAAAATGTCTATGGGACAAAATCCCAATAGATATTCCGAAGGAGGAAAAAGACAGGAGGGAGTGGTAAAGTCCCTACTTCACCACTCCCGCGATGGCGAGCTCACTACTACGTGGGGTCTTGAAGTGCACCAGGCCATGGAGGACTTGCCCTGATGACCCTGTCTGCGAAGGACGTCAGCGGAGGATGGTGTAGCTTGACCATCAGAGACTATTTGGACATCTTGCTCTGCCTTCGATGTCATGATTATGGACACCCAGCTAAGTCCTGCACAATCGAAGTGGCGTGCAAGTGGTGTCCGGGAACTAGGTACAAAGTTAAGGGTGCCCAAAAAAAAGATGGGTAAACCCTCGTGCTGTAGGAACTGCACGATCAGTAAGGCGCTCAACGTAATGGGCTGCACCACAATTAAAAATGTTCCCTATTTTTGTTGTATAATAATAATTTTGTAAAAAAAAAAATTGTTTAGTGGGTGGCATGCGCCAACCTCAGTGCACTACTCCACTGTAGGGGGATAAAAAAAACATTACTTTTATAGTTCTCACGCAGAAAATATATAAAGTCAAAAATATCTGTTTTGAGCTGGCAGTCATCTAGTTTATAGCGGAGTGATGGATCATGGTATCAACTTAAAGTAATACATTTCAGGAGGGTTTTGATTGTAACAATAACGATTGATAAAAATAAAGTAATCTATTGAGAAATAAGTTGTATAGAGGGGATGAGCCAAAGATGTTAGTGATTAAACGTAAATTTATATTGTTGGAAAGTTATATTGCTGAGATGAGATGATGATAATGATGGCTCACAATTTTGTGTTAAATGAAAAGATCTCTTGGTTTCGATGGTTAGAAGCCCATTAGAGATAAGCCACCTGTTTTGTGGTGTTGGGCTGCTGATTGGTTTGCCATCACTCGCAGCATCTTAAGCTGGGTATCTCTAGTCTAGGGCTAGTAATTGAGCGAGGAGTCGGGATTAGCACCCCAATCATCTCTGGTCTAGGGATAGTAACTCAGTGAGGAGTCGGGATTAAGACCCCAATCAGCTCTGGTCTAGGGATAGTAACTCAGTGAGGAGTCGGGATTAACACCCCAATCATCTCTGGTCTAGGGATAGTAACTCAGTGAGCGGATTAACACCCCAATCAGCTCTGGTCTAAAGATAGTAACTCAGTGAGGAGTCGGGATTAACACCCCAATCAGCTCTGGTCTAGGGATAGTAACTCAGTGAGGAGTCGGGATTAACACCCCAATCAGCTCTGGTCTAGGGATAGTAACTCAGTGAGGAGTCGGGATTAACACCCCAATCATCTCTGGTCTAATGATAGTAACTCAGTGAGGAGTCGGGATTAACACCCCAATCAGCTCTGGTCTAAAGATAGTAACTCAGTGAGGAGTCGGGGTTAACACTCCAATCAGCTCTGGTCTAGGGATAGTAACTCTGTGAGGAGTCGGGATTAACTACCCCAATTAGCTCTGGTCAAGGGATAGTAACTCAGTGAGGAGTCGGGATTAACACCCCAATCAGCTCTGGTCTAAAGATAGTAACTCAGTGAGGAGTCGGGATTAACACTCCAATCAGCTCTGGTCTAGGGATAGTAACTCTGTGAGGAGTCGGGATTAACTACCCCAATTAGCTCTGGTCAAGGGATAGTAACTCAGTGAGGAGTCGGGATTAACACCCCAATCATCTCTGGTCTAAAGATAGTAACTCAGTGAGGAGTCGGGATTAACACCCCAATCAGCTCTGGTCTAAAGATAGTAACTCAGTGAGGAGTCGGGATTAACACCCCAATCAGCTCTGGTCTAGGTATAGTAACTCAGTGAGGAGTGGGGATTAACACTCCAATCAGCTCTGGTCTAGGGATAGTAACTCAATGAGGAGTCGGGGTTACATTCCAATCATCTCTGGTCTAGGGATAGTAACTCAATGAGGAATCGGGGTTTACACTCTAATCATCTCTGGTCTAGGGATAGTAACTCAATGAGGAGTCGGGATTAACACCACAATCAGCTCTGGTATAGGGATAGTAACTAGTAAGGAGTCGGGATTAACGCCCTAATCAGCTCTGGTCTAGGGATAGTAACTCTGTGAGGAGTCGGTATTAACACTCCAATCAGCTCTGGTCTAGGGATAGTAACTCTGTGAGGAGTCGGGACTAACACCCCAATCAGCTCTGGTCTAGGGATAGTAACTCTGTGAGGAGTCGGGATTAACACCCCAATCAGCTCTGTTCTAAAGATAGTAACTCAGTGAGGAGTCGGGATTAACACCCCAATCAGCTCTGGTCTAGTAACTCAGTGAGGAGTCGGGATTAACACCCTAATCAGCTCTGGTCTAAAGATAGTAACTCAGTGAGGAGTCGGGATTAACACCCCAATCAGCTCTGGTCTAGGAATAGTAACTCTGTGAGGAGTCGGGATTAACACCCCAATCAGCTCTGGTCAAGGGATAGTAACTCTGTGAGGAGTCGGGATTAACACTCCAATCAGTTCTGGTCTAGGGATAGTAACTCAGTGGGGAGTCGGGATTAACACCCCAATCAGCTCTGGTCTAGGGATAGTAACTCAATGAGGAGTCGGGGTTACACTCCAATCATCTCTGGTCTAGGGATAGTAACTCTGTGAGGAGTCGGGGTTAACACTCCAATCAGCTCTGGTCTAGGGATAGTAACTCTGTGAGGAGTCG
>NW_027116121.1:132204-136923 GCF_000696795.3 Halyomorpha halys | reverse complement strand
GATAGTAACTCAGTGAGGAGTCGGGATTAACACCCCAATCAGCTCTGGTTGGCCCTTTCTTCCTAAATTCTACTATTTTCTTTCGTCAGTAAATGGCAATCCTTGTCAGTTCATATAAATAAAGTGTCCTACCCAATCTTACCTCCCTGAAAACCTATAACCTCAGGCCTGTTGTTAGATTCAGAAAATAATAACAGTTTTAAAATTTCGTCTGTATATGTTTCGTCGTATAAACTGCTGTGGCGACGGTAGAAGAGTGAAAGCGAACCAAAACAACCTCTAAGTTAAACTATGGTGGAGAAAATATTTTCTAGCTAGTATTATTCTATTTACACCACCGGATCGAGGCGAACAATCTCTGTTATTACTGAAGATATTGTGACCCGGGATTTTCAATTTGATGTTTTGGGATAAATATTTCAGTTATAAGTTATTCAAAAGAGAATTAGTAACTGTATATAAGTTGTTATTTAAATTATGGCCCATTCGTAATAAAAGACGCTAATAACGTGGATAAATGTGTCGTTATTTGTAGTAAATATGGTTTGGTAGCTTCGGTAATGATTTCACTAATAGAACAATAAATTTTCACCATTGATTTTGTTGTCTTGATTGATAGTGGACTGTGGTTTTTGTTACTGTTGTTTTAATATTGGGCGAGTAGTGTATGACAATTTTGAAGTAATTTTAGGCTTATTGAGAAACGGTGTTTTCCTTTACACTTAACACACCTCGATTCTAAATTACAATATTCTTTTGTGTGGCCATATCTCTAGCAGCTTGTACAAATTGGGATATAATTGTTTTTATTTGTAGGTTCGTTTGTAAGTAAGTTTGTAAAGTAATAGCTCAAAATAAATTGTAAATTTAAAAGTATCTTTAGCCTTTTCATTATTTTTAATAGATATTGCTAATAAAGGAGCAAGTTTTCAATCTTTATTCTTTATTCTGGATACGTAAACAGCATCAAATTGTTTTGATTCTAACTCAGCCTTTGATTCCTCTTCCGTAATACTATAGGGAACCTTTCTGATAATCATGTTCAAATATTTATATTCATCGGAGGAAGAAAGTCGGGGTGGCGGTCAATAAAGGTATCAAACTAGTAACAAAAAACTATTTATTGCTAACCAACTTTTCGCCCTACGTTGCAGGGCTAAATCAGAAAGCAAGACCAACATTTAAGAATTAAAAAAGATTTCAAAACTGTTCAATTCAATTGTTAAGTTTATAAAGTATATACAAATAATAAAATATTAACAACAACGATATGAGGAAATATACATGTTGGTAGGCTGGAGACAAGTTGTTAATAAATATAACTAGGTGTGATATAAGTATATATAAAAGTTACAGTCAGCTGTTAATGACGGGGATCATATCAGCGAATGTATATATTGAAGAACCAGACTAAATAAAGTTAGTCTTGTTTAGAAGGTAACAGAGTGTTCTTATATTGACATTTTACCTTTTTTCTATTAAGTATCTTCACGCTGTCAATTAACTGGAGCCGAAACCCGGGAACTTCTGATACTGGAGTAATTTTTATTTTCAAGAAAAATTTTTATTGTTGTTTTCATAAATTCCATTTTTTTTCCTTTCCTTAATTTCTTTTTTAAATAATGACTGCCAACATGATCGTTAGACCAACAATTTTGAACCTTGAAGCTTTAAATTAAAATGGGGTCTAAAATGCGCTTGTCCCGGAGCTTGCTCCACTACCAGAGGTCTCTATAGTGGAAGCCCACGCCATAACGCTGGAGTGAATAAAAGTACTGGTCGTCTACAGAGTGAAGAGAAGCATCCTCAACCAGATTCAGGCGGACGAAGAGATCTCTTGGAGAGTTATAAAGAAGAGATAAAAGAAGCCGTTCGGAGGAGGACGGTGGACCCCAGAGGAAGACATATTCATGATGATTAGAGAGATAAAGAAACAGAAACAGTCTAGTGGGCAGTATGCCGCGGAACTCCTGACACGCTACTACAGAATTGCTGATAAACATAGCGAGATGATGGAAACAATCTAGGTACAGGTACGGATACAATTCCTGTCAACAGTCCAAAGGATTCAATTAGCGAAAGAGCTGTGGGAGAAAGAAGTATTTGCGAGAAAGCTCCCTTTTGTGGAAATTGCTCAACATCTCATAGATACAAGAGCTAGAGAGACAGAGGTCCAAATGGAAGTGGAGGAGCCGGGGTGGAATCGGATGGAATATCATTGGCTAAGATACATACTTAATCCTTGGAGAAGAAGAGAACACAGGGATGGAAGAGAAGAGAGAGACCGAGTAATACAGAAAATAGGAGCCAAGATAAACCCAGAAACAATGGGCGGCAGGAGGATCGCAAGTGCCATGGGTGTGGTAAAACTGGGCACCTGTTAGCACAATGTCCCCGCACCCGATGTTTTGAATATGGGACAGAGGGACATATTGCTCGACAGTGTCCCTATATGTACCGGTGGAGGGAGCAAAATGTGCCTGAACGATGCATAGAGATTACGGAACAGGGGATAAGAAGAACAAATGGATCCATCAGTGAAGCAACGGAAATGTCCAAGACCTCAGGGAAAGAGACTGAAGCAGGACACTAAGAGAGAGAGGATAGCCAGCAAGGCAAGATGACGACTTGGAAAGGAAAAGGAGAAGCAGCTAGAACACGAGAAGAGTTCTGAAGAGCGTACCCACAGAGGGGCTACCGCACGTTGGAGATCAACCATATGAGATAAGAACACGGTGGTTTGCCTATAATAGAGATTGCCGGAGTGAGGTGTCAGGTAGACACAGGTAGTTCCAGTACTATTATATGTCGAAAAGCTGTGGAGAAGTTGCGTAGTGGAGTGAGAGAACACCGGATTCAGGTATGTCACTGTAGGTTAATCACCCTGGGTGGTCCTTGTGAGGTAGAGGGGGAGGCAGAAATAGGTTTGAACCATTGGGGAGTCTTTACTTGCCAGTTAGTAAGGGCGTCTTTAAAGTGCATATTGTAGAGACCTTGCCGAGGGTATATAAAGAAATTGTGGGGTCTGACCTGCTAGGGAACCCACCTTCCCTTGCAGGTCACACCCCACAATTACTTGGATTAAGAATAGCAAGGGAACAGTCATTATTGACAGTATATCTCCGTACATTAGTCCATTGTGGGCGGTGAAAAAGAAGATCACAACAAGCAAAAATACCGAAAAGAACAGGGTTGTGATAGACTATCTGGTAGTAGCTCTGAATGAAAATACAATACATGAGAATTATCCGATCCCCAGATTCGAAGACATTTTGGAAAGGCTAAGCGGGGCAGCACACTGGACTCGAAGGCTGGGTATCATCAAATTCAAATGCACCCAAATGATCAACATAAGACGGCATTCACTTTTGAGAGGGGTCACTATGAGTTAACAAGGATGCCGTTTGGTCTCAAAAACGCCCTCATACACTTTCAGCGCCTGATGGACGAGTTTCTGAGAGATATTGACGAATCCGTCAGATTTACATGAATGACCTCCTTGTGTTCAGTAAGAACGAGGTTGAACACGTACAACAATTAAATTGCGCGCTCCAGAGAATAAGACATTTTAGGCTCAAATTGTCGGGGGAAATGTCGGCACTTGGGAAGGATCAAATACATTTTTCGGGTCACACGATTTCTAGTGTGAGAGTTAAACCAGACGCGGATAAAGATGCAGCAATTCAGAAAATAGTGGTACATATTGACATAAAAGGAATTCGGAGGTTGTTAGGGACTCTAAATGATTACAGGAGGTTTCTATAAGAAATGGCGGAGTATCTCGTTCCAATGAAAAACCTACTCAAGAAAAACAGGAAGATGATCGTCACCCCGATGATGGAGGACAATATCCGACGGTGCATGGAGAGGTTACAGTAAGAGCCGGTACTAGATTTTGCAAAGTTTAATCGACAATTCACCATAACCTCAGATGCGAGTGAGTATGCGCTAGGAGCGGTTTTGTCTCAGGAGGGCAATGGGGGAGAGGGCCATTGGTGCGTGTCAGGAGGCGCCTTACGGAGGCGGAAAGTAGATACAGCGCAATGGAGCGAGAACTCCAGGGAATAACGTGGGCCGTTGACCATATGTGTTCGGGAGAAGATTCAAGGTACATAGTGATCACAGACCACTCCAGTGGGTGGAAAAACTGAAGGAATCGTCAGCCAGGATAATTCGGTGGAAGGAGCTTCTAGCCCAATATAACATGGAGGTGTTATATATTAACCGGGCAAAGAAAATTTGGTGGCCGATTGGTTGTCTCGAGCCATAACCACGAACGACATGGAATAAGAAAATGGGGAACCATCCAGTGTCATAAGACAGTTTCTGCAGAAATGGACGCCTAGAGGGGAAGACCAGGATGAAGCGGAAGAAGATAGTAGGGAAGAATCTTCGAATAACGAGAGTTTGACGTGAAGAAAGACCAGGGGACATGGAGGAAATAATTAATGACAAGAAGATACAAATTATTTGGAAGGCGAAAACCACCGGATTGACCATAATTAAATATAGTGAGTACGGGAGAAGTAAACGACGATCTGGACACAGACGCACGGCCATGAAGAACGTACCAAATCCGCAAAGCGTTGAATAATGCTTCGAAACCTGGAGAAAAGTATCACCTTTATGTTGGGAATGAAACTGTTTGGGAGAAGATCAAGCAGCTATGGCGTGATGAACTGAAAGGAATGGACAGGACATTCATCCGTTGCAAACTAA